>NC_056686.1:145435499-145557999 GCF_018350215.1 Panthera leo | reverse complement strand
AACTGTATAAATAACTGACCGGAGTTCCTTAAAAGCTCTGATAATAAATAGAGATTAAGGACAACAGACAAATCTGTCTGTTGGGCCATGGTATAACATGATGGTAACTGATTTCCTTTATTGCGTTTAAAAAATATTTACCTTTAGAAATATTTTCAATCTTTACTTTTGAGACTGTTCCTAAGGGCAGGGGGAGTGAGTCTCCAGATAAGATATTTCATTCCAGGTCATAAGTGAAATGCAAATCTATGATTTGTCCTTTTGGGAAGAAGCTATGATTTTTTAATAGTGTTCAAACACATAGTGCAAAGCACACACCTTTCAGGACATAAATGACTACTTTGACATATGAAACCCAAGGAAAATTATATACATTATTTAAGGAATTCAGTACTCTTTCCCTTTTGTTATACTAGCAAATCACGGAGTGTACTTTAATATCAAGCTATTTTTTAGTTATAAAATAGATGATATATTTTGTACATGAATTAAATTCTTCACGGTGCCAGAGGAATTAATTTGTGCTGTTATGAAATTTTGATTAGCCCGCTGTAAAATCAGAATTGTTTACCACAAGTATCTGGATTCTGACTCTTACAGTCTTTCCAAACAAATAATGAAATGAATTGGGGTGGGGGGAGGCAGAGTAATTTATGAAAACATGGTACACCATAATTTTGCCATTTTTCTGCAATAAGGATGGCAAATGATTCATGGGATAAAATGAAATATTTCTCACTGTCATTTCAATGGATCTAAGATTTACAGCTTCTTAACTTGGATAGGAAAAACTCTGGATGCATAAAAATGAATTGTAAATCAATTAATGCTGAGGATGAAGAACAACAACAAAAAATTATTTTAAGCAGAGAAAAATCTAACAGGCAACAAATTAAGAGGGAGCAGCAGCTGTTTACTCTACGACCCTGGAAGGAAGGAGGTAGCAAAGAGGGAACTGGGTGCTCAGAGGAGGGCATTAAGGTCAGGTTAAAGAAAAGTGATATGTTGATCAAGCTCGTTATGTTTAGATCGCTTAGACAAACAGAGGAAAAGTGGCCTTTAAAGCAGAATCAGATATGCCGAAGTTGAATTTTTTCAAGATTATGAAAAAGTCAGACCCAGTTTTATAAGGTTAAAACAAATAAACTTGGTGACCAGGGAAAAGCAGCTTCCCAATTCAAGGGTCTCCTTAATCAAAACTATTTTTTATAGGCATTAGGGCCCCAAAAAATTTTTTTTTCACGCCTCCCCACTCCTTGGGACACCATACTGAAGGAAAGTTAGCTGCAGCCATGAGGAGGTGAACCTGGGCTGTACAGGAGCCGCTGTGCCTGGAAAATGAGAACAGACCTTCTGCTTAAAGACATGCAACAATGGGCTTGAATGGCTTAGAAGCTGGTGGAACCAGTTGTGGCATGTGCCAGGCTCTAATCATATCCAGTCTGATAATACTATGAGACTCAACCCTCCTCTCTCTTCACTGAAACATGATATACCATCTACGACTCCAGGATATATACCTTAACATCCAACTCCAATGTGAATACGGGGAACTAACAGGGGAACCGATGGTAGTAGGGTTTACCGAGCAACGCGACTCAGTGCTAAATGCGGAGGATGAACACGGCCCCGATGATTTTGCTAAAGCAGTATTTTGCTTAGATCAAATAAATCTCACTATTCTGGATCGGGTATTAAACGAAACGCAAAGGTAGTTTTTGGTTTTGTTTTGTTTTTTTTTTGTTTTTTTTTTTTTTGCAAAGGGTCCAAAAATTTCTTAGCACGGGACCTTGCGGGACTATCTCTGGCGTCATACTAGCTCCCACGCCTCATGTTATATGCGTGCATTTCACAAGGTTGGTGGCTAGAGACCTAAGATACAACATACAGGCACAAAAGGGTCATCAACTCCATCTCCTATACAGAAATTCTCTGTATGAGAATGCCACATCGATTATGAGGGTGCCACATCAATTTAAAAACTTATGTTTCTCCTTCCTTTACAAGTCAAATGGCATCAGGTGAAATCCGACACCGGTGATAATGCGGTGTTGACAAAGATTGCAAATGTTGGTGCTAGTATCTGTTTCCCTTTTTTTTTTGATTACCATAAATTTTATACATTTCGAGAACTGGGAGCAATGTATTTTGACAAATTTTATGTTGACAAATTTTAAAGTGCTATAAAATTTGATAAGCTGCACCACTGAACAATGTTTTGAGCTGCAATATATATATATCTTTTTTTCCAGGCACTGAACAAACAGGTCATTGTTACAAGTCTGTCTGGGAGCCATCGCTTTCGGGTATTCCGTACAATTTCAAAGAACCTTCAGAGACTCACATGCCTTTGAGCATGTAAAACCAGGAGGCAGTGCATCTAAACCACAAATGGGGAATATGCTCCATATCCACGTGTAAATTAAAACCTATAAAATAACACGGGCATTATAAAATTTGTGCTAAAACTGATAACAGCTTTACTGATTTACTGACAATGAAAATATATAGCATTTTTTCTGTCAGAGCATTTATCAACACTGGGCAGCACTGCACGAACTTGACATGTAAGATGATCAAAATGGATTATGTAATCTTTCCCATTCATTTCTATTGATTTTCGTTATGATAAAATTCATCAGTGTGCCTGGGAACGCTCAGGCTGAAAAGCTCTGGTTGACCCAAAAAAAGGGGGGTGGGGAGGGGGGGAAGAAAGGAACAAAAAAAAAAAAAAGAATTCAACAGAGTTGTAATGGGATGAATGCAATTTTAGAATGGGCTTGCACAAATACAGAAGTTGTGCCCTAAGGGCTCCAGCAACAAATTAATACAAATAATTCTGGCAGTCTCATAAAATTATATCTGTCTATGCAGGGATTCAGTTTTGAGATAAAATAACCAAAGTCCAAGCTAGGAGAATTAATGTGTATGTGCCGTTAAAAAAATTGGTTTGTGGAAATATTTTCAAACTTTTTTTTAAACTTCAACGCCAATCAAAGTTATTTCTCTGACTGTAAGTGACACTCAAACGCCAGAAAATGGACCATTTTAATCAGTTTTATTGATTCATGCTTTCGGTTCTTATTCGGTTAAAAACAAGGCACGTTGCATACATCCTCTTATTGCTCTACAAATGCATGCAGCTCTTTCTGGATATCAAAAGTAATAAATAATGGCGATAAAACACCCAGACAGTTATAAAAATGACAACCCAGCCTCAAACATAGTATTTAACAGTCCAGTCTAGAACAACGACCCAACACGGGACATGAAAATGCCACATCGGAAGCATGCAGTGCGTGTATCCACTCCAGCAAGGGGCTTACACTTGACCGTACGGCTGCTTCATTCCCTGAAAGGGGCTGACGTAATGCGAGCAGTGCAAGTTACAGCGTCACTGATTTCAACATTATTACATTCGTAGGCCAAAAATCTTTAGGAATACACATGGAAAAGGAAACAAGATCAAGGATTATCCCTACAGGATGTTCACTAAAAGTCAGAATGAAAGTTTCGTTGTTGTACAAAAGAGTAAGCTGCATATTTTGGAAAAGACGAAACAGAGCTAGAAACGGAAGCAGAATAGGGAGCGTGCATTTAAGAGTAGAAATCGTAAAGTTACACTCAGTAAAACTGATTGAAAGCAAGAATACTGCAAACAGCACGACGGATATGAGGCAACCTTGCCGTCACAAATAATGCAGCATTATCACTATTGTTATGACTGTGGAATGGGGCTACTTAAAGGAGCATCCAGCTCTCCACCACAGATGGGGGTTCCTTCACCTGAATCCCCTTAAAGGCTGAAATAAATCATTTGACAAAGACGGTCTCTGCACACCCCAATCCCCGCCCCAACAGAATCATCTAATACCAGGAAAAGAAAAGGAAATTTCTTTTGTGCTCGAAACAGGTTTTGAAGGGGCTTTTTTCTCCATTTCTTTTCCCCTTTCCTGAGATCAGGTAAAGAAGCTACCCAGGTTTAATTAAGAACTGACACAAAAATGCGGGGCTGCTTTATTCACAGTAGAGACTTGGAACCAGTTCACTTCCAAGATGAGACTCTGGGATTGGTGAAGGAGCGTATGTTTTAGAATTAGCAGATTTTAAGCAAAAGCAGACACGCTCCAAGGAAGCAAAGTGCGCTTTTCTTTGTCCTTAAAGGAACTTCACTCAGAGCAAAGCGTGCACACACCAGGCCTGTTTTACAGGTACAGCTCTTCCCAGGCCAGTCAGGCTAGAGAGCCGGTCCTACTGTAATGGATTCGGGGAGGGCACAAGTCATTGCTATCTTGATCTAACTAGAAAGAGAGAAAGAGAGAGAGCACGAATGTACTGTATTGTGGTACATCATCGGCTGTGTTTTGAAGGACAGACAGCTTTTCTATCGGGTGTCAGCGGGTTCTAAACAGTGAAGTTTATTGTCTTGGTAAAAAAACAAAACAAAAACAAAAACAAAGACACTACGTTACAAAACCACGTGCTCCCATCATTATTATGTTTTTTAAGGTTGTGTAAAAAAACTCACACCTTGAAAGAAAAATGTTCACAGTGATACCTGGAAGCATCCCTTGCTTTGGGTTTTACTTGAGGTTTACTTGTGGCAAGTCTAAACTTCATTTAAAAATAAATGAATGGTTTGAAGTGGGGCGGGGGCTTAGGTGAGCGAAACTCCAGTGTTTGTATTATGACATCCAGGCTCATACCCGACTTGAATGAGGCATAAAGGTTTTCTACGACGTTGACAGAAATGACAGCACGAAAGTGTTTTGTGTACCAGTTAAAAAAAAACTAAGACCTGAAGTCTGCGCAACTCAAGTCTGCCATTAAATAAAGGGTTATATTCCTGATTATATACACAACCTGATCTTAGAAAATAAAAAAGCAGATCGTTAGCTTCACAAGAGGATAAATATTCAGATGATTGGTTAAAATGCTACTGAAGTATTGCAAAAGCATACCAAATTGGCCCTCTAAATTCAATGCATTTTGTTGTTGTTGTTGTTGTTAAATTCAACGCAGATTTAGTTTTGTTTTTGTTTTGTGTCTCTATGCGTGCGGGGTATGTGTGTGTGGGCGTGTGTTGTGCGTGGTTTTATTCCTTTTCTTTTTCTTTTTGGTTGAGGACTTTCCCATTGCGTACTGAAAGAGAAAGGCTTTAAGCAACCAAAATGACCTTGAATATTGCAGCACTGTGCCTTTTTACAAATAATTATAATTAAAGTTAACTAAAGGTTATTTCTATCCTCTTTTGCTCTCTGTTTAAAATTACTCCCCCAAAATGATGCAATAAACTAAGCAAACTTGGCCATGTTTGACAACAGCACATGCTCCACAGCCTAGGATTTGGGGATTGAAAACTGTGTTGTCATATGTGGATATACAAACGCAGATTTTTAATCCTTAACTTGATTACCACTGTAAAGAGTTGAGAAATTTAGTCTCATCCCATTACATCCAACTTGCCACTTAAATGCTGGTTTTAAAATAAGAAAAGCAAGAATCTTGCTGGCAACTCTAAGAGTCAAAGAAAAACCAGCAGTGACTGGGGAGAAAAAGCGAATTGCTGACACGAAACTATCACCGTAACTCCCAGCAAATGTCAGTGCTATCCTTATCTTACACCTGTGATTCTGGAAGCTTTCAGAGTTTCTCTTTGAGACTTGCTCCTGTAACCAGATCTAAACGCTGTCTCCCCTCTCCAGTTTTGCCAGTCATACTCTAGATATAAAATTGCACGATACTGTTCGGATGAGGAAGGCAGACGGTCTCGAGGAAGGAGGAGCTGAGCAGTCTCCAGAAACACTATTGTTTCAATAGGTCAATCCCTGCTCGATTTCTTTTAGGAACAAATACTATCTACGTGCTTAATGTCCAGAGCTTTGTGCACATCACAAAATTTTTCCAGCTTCTTTTTTTCAATTTCTGCCAAAATATTCGGCCTCTAGGAGTGATTCAGAATAAATGAATAGACAAACAAAAAAGGGAGTATGTCTGGTCTAACAGGTTACAAAATGGATGCAAAACACTAAATCCATGTGCGTTGAAAATGAGAAAAAAAGATAAAATGCACTCTTTAGAAGCTAGATTGAATGGCGAATACAAATAAAGGGTATACACCAACATCCTAAAGCTTTGGAATGTTTCCCAGTGTTAAAAAAAAAAAAAAAAAAAAAAAAAAAAAAGGCAGCTATCCATATCCACTATTTTGGAGTGGTGTTAAGTCATCTCTGGTTTTACGTGATGATTTGTTGCTCCCGTGTTTGTTGGCTGTGGATTTACTGCCCAGACTCACAATCCTCCACAACTTCGGTCCACTGGAATGGGGACTCTTCTATCGAGGTTCTCTTCTGCAGTTTTCATGAGTATAGCAAGCCGGCTTCCAGACACCCTTCCTTTCTGAATAGCACTCATCAGCTTAAAGACAAAACATGCAACAGATTCAGGAGGCAGGCACGCTTACTCCCTTCTTCACAGCATTTTAATGGTTCCCTTTGCAGCAGGCAGACGTGACTAAGTGCTCCGTCCAAAACCATAGTAGGTATTACAGCTCAAGTCACAAGAATACAATTCTTGAACATTTCAAACAGGAGGGAAGGGGAAGGTATTTCACCACCGCTGCAAACACTATGCCTATCTGGCAAATCGGGCTGCCTTTAAAATGCAAATCAAATGCATCACTTTTTGCCCCTTTAATGTGGTCAGGGCCCATATTTTTTTGAACTACTCAAATATTGGATCTTTAATTTCATTTAAAAATCTTAGAAAGGAATCTCAGCGATTGAACAAAGACAAACCATGACCTATATTTAACTACTCTTTTTTAGTGTTACTGTACTTGACAACTTCAAGTCCCTTAAATCCAAATTCCTTATAGACTTTTTAAAGTAATTTACATTTAAGTCCTTGAAATGGACCCAGAGATCTACCTTAAGAATTAAAAGCACTCCACAGCCCAGATTTTAGTTAATTCATTTTTATCCAATGGATAAAATCAGAATTAGTCTTGAAATTACATGCAGTCAGCGGGCAAAGGCCTTTAATCTGGAAGGCACTTTGCAATTATGAGCACGGGGAGTTTTTTTTTTTCCTTTTCAAGTTGATGTGGTTTTACCTATTTGCTTTTCTTGATCTCACTTCCCCAATCTTTTTTATTTATTTATTTGAAAAAGAATGGATTTAGCCATTCATCAGGAAATGAATATGTGTGTGTGTGTGTGTGTGTGTGTGTGTGTGTGTGTATACACACACATATATATATACACACACACATATACATATATATATATATTCTCAAATATTTTTAGGGTTTATAGTCTTTAGCCTACAGAGATACATTTCTTAAAAATGGCTCTGAATAAGAGTCAGAGGCATCTGCCAAGGGGCTGGATCAGAATTTCATGACCTTATTAAAAGCTGTTTCACAAGCTATTGCTTATTAGAAATGGACTCCTACATGTAGAGCGTCATTAGAGCCCAAACCCAAAAATAAAGTCATGTAGCCATGCAATATCTATAGTGATCCTTCCTAGGGGATTATTGAAAAACATATCTATATTCAAAAAGATGTTTAATGGGACAAACATGGGTTCTTTACCATCAGAAAAGAAAATATTTTATTCAAAACAAAACCCTGAAAAACATACTTTACATCTGACAAATGGTATATAGCATAAAGAATGCTGACATCTAAAGACAGAACAATTTATTGTTAATTGTTTTGTCTCTGGTTCCATGAAGACCTTCTAAGTTTATCGGAGCTAACAAAACTGATAGAGTGTTTTTTTTCTTTATCCATAAATATTATATGATGTACCAACCTTTAAAAATTCAAAGTTTTCTTTAAACATTACAAGTATCTTGAAACCATACTATGAGAAAAAAATAACATTTGGGTGTGAATATATTTCATGAGAAATATGGTCAGCATTTTTTAAGTTGAAAATTACACTGTGTATTTGTACTTAGTAGAAGCATGAATAGTCTCTTTCATTTAGAATTGGACAAGAAATAATTATTTAAAAACTCTACAAGGAAACCTGCAGATGGTTTAAATTATTTTCTATGTGTTTGACTCTATTGCACTCAAGAAAATTACTTAAAACCCAAACCACATAGCATATCCATAAAATTAGATTCTCATTGTTTCTAAAACTCCAGATCTTTCAACCCTAAATGCTGTTGTTTATTTACAACATACATGAATTGAAGCATAAGCTATTTCTTTGAAGAAAAGTTTTCTAAAATTCTGAGACAAACAGTAAAATATTCTCAAGGAAAGAAAAACAGACAAAAAATATATTATATGGTTTCTAATTCCCCAGGTTATATTTTAAACTCCATTTCAAATGTGCACTTAGTTAAATAGTAAGCTAAAAAACTAAACATTCTTTTTTGTAATGCTGGACACAACCTGTGAAAATTTTCTGCATTTAGATTCAACAATGCTCTTATCTGCAGCTCATCTCCAGAGAGACAATTACCATTTCCTTTGCCTTGATATTGTTTGTTTAACTTGACACAGTGAAGAAAGGGCTGACATTGACCAAAATCCCCAGCATTAATTTATTTCATGTTCAGCATTCATCATTGCCAGGGTGCGAGCAAGACCTGGCATTCATTTGAAATACCTGCCCAAGAAGCATTGCAGAAAAAAACCTGGCTGCTTGGAAAACAATGTATTCTTCATATGATCAGAGTCCTATGGACAGCTACAAATAATGCATGGGTTTGTTAAATTTCTCTCTTTTAAAGAACTTTTAAGGAATGATGTGTAGCATCGGGTTTGAAATTAGAATAATAAAATTTACTTCCTTCATGGCTACGATTGAATAATTGAGCCTTGAGAAGGTGGAACGCTGGAAATAGAAATGTTTGAATTATGTGGTCCTGACCCCAGAATACAGGTTTCCTTTCTTTTCTTTTCAGGTTCTCTATATAATGTAAGAATATGATAATTACATTTCCGGTGCTCTAGTGAGTATTCTCAAATCAATACAACTATGAGTTGTTTTTTTTAACTTCATAAAAAAAATTACTTTCCACATTAGAAATATTGCGTTTGCCTCTTTTGAAGCAGGTAACGAATGGTTTGTCAGTGGTGTTCCATGGTATATTTCTCTAAAAAGCATACTTTTTATTCAGTCCTTTAAGCCATAATTAACTTGGATTGAATCTAAATTGCTTAACACAACAGACTTTCTTAGAGGAAGAAAGAAAGAAAGAAAGAAAGAAAGAAAGAAAGAAAGAAAGAAAGAAAGAAAGAAAGAAAGAAGCTGGATCCTTGAGGGCACACATAGCAGACTTTGCTGGCTTCAAGCTTTCCTTTTTTCAGAATGAAGTGACAACTGTGTGGACTTAAGAATCCTTTCTCGAACAGCCACTCACAACCAAAATATAAAAAGCAAATAAACTTGTTTCCCTTCACCACAGCTCACCTGCAAAAACTCATTGAGTTCAACCTGTCCGTTTTTGTTTAAATCTACTTCATTCAGAATTTCATGTAGTGTATTTTCATCCATTTGGACATTGATACTCTAAATAAAAAGAAAGCATGACGTGATGAGGTTTAGTTAAAAATTATGCATACCCTTTTATTAATACTATCAACTTTTCAAAAACTATAAGACAAAATTACTTACAGAAAGCACTAGATGAGGAAAAAATAATCTAATATAACATTTACGTTTTTCTGCTAGCAAGGATATGGAAACAAAAACATATTACCTCTAACACACGTTGAACATCAACAATAGTAATAAAGCCCTTTTGGTCTGCATCAAACTTATGAAATCTCTTCTTGTACCTGGAACACAACACTGAACATTGGAAAAATATACCTACGTAGGCCAAGTCAAGAAGAGAGATATAGAAACTTATTAGAAGTACCTGTCGATGTCTGAAGGCAGTAGGCTAATTTCAGAGCGATCTGTTAACTGTTCTGATCGAGATTTATAGCCCATTTCATAATACAGAAACTTCCTGGCTGTTTCAAGTTCCTCCTAAAACACAGACATACACGAAGTTCAAAGATTTATGGAAAGAATTATTGATTTTTTCATTTTTGTTTCTTTCTCACTTTTCTGACCAGCACAATTTTTTTTTTATTTCTGCCAGTGTTACTGAAGTATAATTTATATTCAATAAAGTGCACCTATTTTACATATACAGTTTGGTGTATACTCTACCACGATCAAGGTACAGAACATTTCTATCCCCCTAGGAAGCCTCTCAGGCCCTTTTTCAGTTGACCTGCAAGCCTCAGGCAATCACTGATCTGCTTTCTGTCTCCAGAGTTCTTTTCACCTTTTCTAGAATTTCACATAAAAGGGTCCAAATAGTATGCAGTTTTTTTGTGCTTGATGCTTTCACATAGCATAATAATTCCGAGAATCACGCATGCTGTTACTATTTTGTTTTACTATTTTGTTTCTTCTTACTGCAGGATATTCTTACACAGTATTGTCTAACAAAATCTATAGAACCAACTCCTTGTGATTTGATGACAACTAAAGCAATTAAAAGTGAAAACGCTATCCAGGTGACAAACAACTATTATAATGTGGCACACAGTGTCACCGACGAGCATCATGGGATCAGCTCCTCTGAAGGTTTGTTAACAAGGAGGCTGATAGTTGGGTGGAAGTTAGAGTCATGACAACAAACAAGCTCTTGGAACGGTTACTCTGACACTTTGCAATGTCCCCAGCCTCAGCAGATAGGAACAATTGTCGAGAATGCTGTCTTCTTACTTTGTCATGTCATTCTCCTGCTGGCTTCCAGCTTACAAACCGTCTTTTTCTTTCCTTTCCCTTTTTGGATTTTGTACTACATTTGCCCACCTTCTGTCTTCTGGTTCTGTTCTTATCTGCCACAATATTTTACAGCTCAACGCTAGTTAAATAATCCCATCTGCAAATTCTCTGAGTACCCAGAGATAGAATTTTTTCTGGCCTGGCATGTAAACTCATTTAGAGCAGCCTCCTATTTGAATATCTATTTCCTCTTACCAATATTTATTTTGCTCTCTTCACACTGAAAATCATTCTCCTTGACAAAAAAAGAAGGAAAGGAATTTGGTATTAAACTATGAGTTGAATTGTTCTCCCTTTTCTCCAGCAGTCAAGAATATGGTGCTGGGCACTTGAAACAACGATCGCTTTGGGTAGTATCGACATTTTAACAATATTTGTTCTTCCTATCCAGGAGCATGGAATCTTTTTCCATTTTTTTGTGTCTTCTTCAATTTCTTTCATAAGCTTTCTATGGTTTTCAGCATATAGATTTTTCCCCTCTTTGGTTAGATTTATTCCTAGGTATTTTATGGTTTTTGGTGCAACTGTAAATGGGATCGATTCCTTGATTTCTCTTTCTGTCGCTTCATTATTGGTGTATAGGAATGCAATCGATTTCTGTGCATTGCTTTTATATTGAAACAATGATCTAGCTTAGGTCTTACATGCATTCTTTTCCATTTGTAAAATTCATTTCTGGTGTCCTTAGTATTTTTTCCCAACATTTAGCCAATTCCTGACACTATTCATACGTCTGCATTAGTCCTGGATACCCTCTCACTGCAAAGCACTTGTCTTCCATCTGTTTTAAATCTGGTGTTTATCAGCTGCCTTTGCTCTGAGTCACTCCATTTCTTCATTGACTTCCCCTTTTTCCTCCTCATTAGGATCAAATTTGAAAGAATTTCTTTTTGTGAGGCACTGTCCATTGACTTAACTGGCCTTCTCTTCAAAGTGTCTTGATGAAATGTGCGTTTTCTCTGAAGGTATAAAATCTACCTTACCAAATAGTAGGTCAGCGTTTCCCAAAACACATCCTAAGTAGTACTAGTATCCCTCCCGCTGGCCCTTCCAAAGGGCGAGAGTTGGGTCTGTCTCTGGATAAGTTCCCTTTTGGAAAGTGGCAAGGCATAGAAGCATTCTGAAGGCACCAAATTATCTGCACTAATGAAAATGCTTTCATGGGTTTAACTCAGAATTTCCCAAACTCTTTTGCCCACTTGGTCATCTTTTGATTCATACCTTGTGGAACACATTTGGCCATGTCCCATTTTCCAAATGTCCCCACCAGTTCCTCTACCAATCCTTAACTCCCCTAGACAATGTCTTCTTCCCTAACCCATTCTTGCAATTTGTTTGGATTTGATCTTGAATGACCGTGTTCTCTAAATTTTGGAAGAAAGGCACATTTCTGATGTATATATTTGTTGCAACCACTCAGTTAGATCCCAAGATCCTTGAAACTATGAGCTATTTATTATTCCCCTAAAGTATTTGGTATCATGCTCAGTATATGAGTCACTCATTAAGTATTGACTGATAAAAACAACCACAATTCATCTACAGAGAGTTATTTATCACCTTGTTCCACTTTCACTTTTGCAGGTTAAATAATCCCAATGCTTTTAACCTTTTCTCAGAAGTCCAGCTTTCTAACCTTTAATTCTTTTTCTCCCTCTCTTTTGTTCTCTCTAGACTGTCTACAGGTCTCATTAATACTCCTACGGCTCAGATACTAGACAATAACTTTAGGTCTTTTATTTCTGTTACTTTATTGAGGGGGATGGGAGAATATCTCTGAGTACACGAATTTACATATAAAACTTGAACTGAAGTTAAATCTAGTTTCCTCAGGAGGGAAGGCCAAACACAACCAGTTTACAGAATTTTCTTCCTCCTTCCTACCTCCTACAGCCTGAATTCCTGGCACAGGATATCTTCCTGCATATTCAAATCTTTCCAACCATAATTTTTACAGGAACACATTATCCCCAGTCCTCCTATACGGTAAAAATGATTGGCATTAGCAAAGGAGCAAGTTTCAGTCTTGCATCCTCTCTGCATGTAGCTTTAGTCGAACAAATTAAAACTCAAAACTGGAAGAGCTACAATCAGTCCTGCCAATGCAGAGGCAACCGAACAAGGTGGAGAGAGAGTGTACGCCTGGTTTCGGTCCCAGTTCCGCGACTTACTAGTTGTATGAACTCTGACTGAACTTGCTCCCTGAGCCTGTTTTCTCAACTACAAAATGGGGGTAAAGGTTATCTCTGGCAGACTTGCGCTCGAGTTCAGGAACTCTTCAGCCACTGATTTCCACCATCAGTACGCTACAGACATTGCATTTAAATGACAGGAAATGGGGTGCCCGGGTGGCTCAGTTGGTTAAGTGTTGGCTCAGGTCACGATCTCATGGTGCGTGAGTGCAAGCCCCACATCCACGCTGACAGCACAGAGCCTGCTTCAGATCCTCTGTCTCCCTCTCTCTCTGCCCCTCCACTACTCTCTCTCAAAAATAAACATTAAGAAAAACAAAACAAAACGAATTTAAAAGAAAACATTTATTATTAAAAAATTTACTACGGGAAATTTTTTAAATGTAGGGCCACGGCTTCCCCCCTGGAGACCTTGACTCTAAGAGTCTAGTCAAGTCTCAGAATCTGTTCTTTTTTACTACATTCCCAGGGGATTGTGATATGTAACCACCTTTGGGAATATACACCAGAATGAGAATGCTTTTTTTTTTTTTTTTAATGTTTATTTATTTTTGAGAGAGAGAGAGAGACAGAGAGAGTGAGCAGGGAAGGGGCAGAGAGAGAAGGAGACACAGAATCTGAAGCAGGCTCCAGGCTCTGAGCTGTCAGCACAGAGTGAGACGTGGGGCTCAAACCCACGAACCGTGAGATCATGCCCTGAGCTGAAGTCAGGCGCTTAACCAACTGAGCCACCCCGGGCGGCCCAGAATGAGAACACTTTAAGGACAGCACCTATGTCCAATCCTTTCTTACACCTGTGGCCTATGACACAGATGCTCTGTTATGTTCATTCACTCAACAGTTACTTATTCAGGCTCTACCGTGGCTGGTTACTGAGGTTACAGAAACAAAGCAGATCAGTTCCTCTCCTTTGGAAAGCTTATTTCCTGGATGAGAGGCAGACAACAAATAAATAAACTAAATACGTGGTATTTCAAATGGGAATAGGTGCCCAAGAGAAAGATAAAATAGGGAGAGGGAGAGAAAATGACATTCAGAAGGGTGGGTAGTACTCTTTCACTGAAGCCAGTTAAGGAAGGCCTCTTTGTAGCAGAGACCAGCAGGAAGTACAGGGATAGGCCATGAGGGTATCTAGGAAGGAACGTTGCAGGGAGAGGGATCAGCAGGGCTTGAATAAGGAAAAGCAACTTAATCTGTGGGTTGCAGGCGAGTGAATGAATGATGAGACCAGAGGGTTCAGAAAGGTGGTGGCCAGATCACAATGATCTTGTAAACTGCTGTAATGACTTTGGCTTTACCCTTAGTAAAAGAGAGGGTGTTTCAGCACAGGAATTGTTAATGATTGGTCCTCATCTTACTAGTCTATCAGCATCATTTGATATAGTAGATTACTTTTCTCTTTTTGAAATATTTTCTTCCCTTCCTTCTGGGCTGCAACTCTGTTTTTAGTCTTTTCACACCTTCTCCAACCTTGCTAGCTATCACTTTCCCTTTCTTGGGGAGTCTTCCATATCTACCCAACTTTTTCTTTTTTTTACCTTTATTTATTTATTTATTTTGAAAGAGAGAGAGAGAGGACCAGTGGGGAAAGGGCAGAGAGAGAGAGAGAGAGAAAGAGAGAGAGAGAATCCCAAACAGACTCCGCACCACCAACACAGAGCCGACTCGGGGTCAAATTCATGAACTATAAGATCATGACCTGAGCCGAAACTAGATACTTAACTGACTGACCCATCCAGGCACCTCTTTATAAATTTTTTTAATGTTTATTTGTTTTTGAGAGAGAGAGTGGGGGAGGGGCAGAGAGAAAGGGAGACAGAAAATCCAAAACAAGTTCCATGTGGTCAGCACAGAGCCTCATGCAGGACTCGAGGCCACAAACTGTGAAATCATGACATCGGCCAAAATCAAGTGTCAGATGTTTAACTGACTGAGCTACCCGGATGCCCCAATCTACCCAACTTTGAAACTCTGGAGAGCTCCAGGGCCGTCTCTAGACAGCTTGCTGTTATCTAACTATACAAACTCCCTATTTGATCTCATCCAGCATGATGGCTTAAATGCCAACTCAAATTTATATCTTTTTATATCTTCAGTTCAGACCTCCCCTCTGAACTTCATTTGGACTGACATAGCCAATGATCTGGCATATATTTTAATAGAAGCACAGGAGTTGCTAAAGTAAGAACACGTTTTGTGGGAGGGAAGCTATTATAATAAACCATGGAAGAAATGCTAGTGGCTGGAATCAGGGTTCTAGCAGCTGAACGTGTTAAGGGGGCACTGAATTCAAGCCATTACTTAAAGATAAATATGATACGGTTTGCTGATGGATTTAGATCAAGTATGACACTAAGATTTAGGCTTACGCAACCAGAATGTGGAATACCTTTTTTGACATGGAGAGGTTAGTAGTAGTGGTGGTCGTGGTTTGGGGGAGGTAGGAAGAGATGAAAGAGATGGGGTTATGTACCAAACAGTTACCCCAAAAGCCATAGGTTGAAAGCCTAATTTCAAATGTGATGGGGTTCGGAGATGGGGTTTGGGGGAGGTGATTAGGTTTAGATGAGTCTTGAGAATGGGGTTCCCCTTTCTCCCTCCCTGTCCTCCATGTGAGGACACAGCAAGAAGGCAGCTCTCTGAAGGCCAGGAAGAGCACTCCAAACCAGACTTCCAGCCTTCAGAATCGAGAGAAATAAATGCCCATTGTTTAGGCCTCCCAGTGGGTGGTATTCTGTAAAAGCAGACTATTACAGACTAAGACAGATAGGGTTCCAGAAAGTAGTTTGGGAAGGAGGGAGGAATCAACTCTGTCAGTGTCACTAACTGCATGGGTAACAGGAGGACCGAGAACTCACGAGTATATTGTACCGAGCAACAACATGGAAGCCATAGGGAAGTGTGATCACAGCTACTACAGCAGAGTGGCAACAACAAGCTTAAATGAAATGGGTTCAAGGAAGGCTTAGGGGAAAGGGACTGAACCAATGAGTACAGAAAGTATATTTTTTTATTAAATACCCAAAAATGCCTCTGCATATTATACTAGTTGGGTTTAACTAAAACTCATGATAATCTTCCATTTATCACAACAAGCCGAGGGTAGTACATGGGGGCATGTGAGCATCACTGGCTTTCTTTCTTCAGTCTGGATATAAAATTCCAAATGACACAAATCAATAAGTATTTAGTGGTCAGGCAGTAAAACCACTATTTCCTACCAAAGGCCAATTTGCAAAAGTGTGAATTTTTTTTATAGAATACATTCTAAAAGTGTTTTCAATGGAAACCAGAAAAAGTTCTACCCACAATCATTATTATCCTACTTTTTCAGGAATTATGACCACCAAATTTAAGAGTATTTTTCTCTGTAAGGGATTTTCCAGAATCAACCAACACATTTTGAAACCAGAATATCTTTGCCGTTTCCCAAGACCTAGCAATATTAAAACACACTCCCACATATTAATTGGCAAGAAATCTAAAGTTACCATTGAAAACCATGCTAGCCTCTATGAACAGACCAAGATATCACATGCTATAATAGGAGCTGTGGTGGGGCACCTGGGTGGCTCAGTCGGTTGAGCATCCAACTCTTGATTTTGGCTTAGGTCATTATCCCAGGTCCATGTCAGGCTCTGTGCTGAGCATGGAACCTGCCTGAGATTCTGTCTCTCTCTCTGTCCCTTTCCCCTACTTGCACTCTTCTCCCTCTTTCTAAAATAAAATAATAAAATTAAAAAAAAATCTTTATTAAAATTTTTTTTTAATGTTTTTTAATTTTGAGAGAGAGAGACAGAGAGTGAGGCGGCAGTGGGGGGGGGGGGGGGGGCGCGAAAGACAGGGAGACACAGAGTCCGAAGCAGGCTCCAGGCTCTGAGCACAAAGCCCAATGCAGGGCTTGAACTCATGAACCGTGAGGCCGTGACCTGAGCCAAAGTGGGATGCTTAATCCACTGAACCACCCAGGCACCCCAAAATAAAAATCTTTATAATAGGAACTAGGGTTTTAAAAACCACTATATAATACCTCTTTTTTATAATCATCCCAATTCAGTTCTCTGCCCATCAGTTCAACAATCCTGGGAAGGGCTTCCTCTGCGGCCTGGACATTTAGGAAAGCCAGGCGAGTACGCCGTGAAATCATATCCACTGCCGTGCAGGCATACTCCTTAATCCCGTATTTCACCTGAATTTAAATTAAAGCAAAATTATTAGTTTAGGCTTTTTCTTAAAAAGAAGACATAAAATTTCACTTAAGAAAATTCACACTTAGAGAAGTGACGTTGCTCTTTATATACTCTGGTTCTCTAGCAGGCATGAGACAAATGACGACATCATACAGGTTCCCCATCTGCCTGCCAAAGGAGGTTCACAAATTGGGACAAAGTGGAAAAGACTTAATGCCTTCCTACCGAACTGAACCTGGCCCAAACATGCAGACTGCATCCTTTCTCATTTACCATCCACAGTAATCACTCTCCTCTTTGCTAGTGCTTAATATGGATGCTAATTTATGTCACCAGCAAGGCAAAGAATATTAAACAGTATGGTCTCCTCTCCTTAGCTGCCCAAAGTTTTCTGTCTCAGAGTATGCAGATGATGGAAGGTCTGCATCCAATCAACAAGCAAAGGCTTATTGGACATTCATGTTTTAAAGTACAATGAATCATAAATAAGGCGCGGCCTCTGGCTTCACAAAATGTAAAAACCTGATGAGAAACAAAGCTTCAGTCTTTGGTAAGTGAAGGGCCATATCAGGATATGTCATCAGGCAGCACACGAGTGGAAACAACTCGAAGAGTTACAGATTTACAGATGGGGCAAACAGCTGTGAAGTAAGAAGGCTCGGGTGGGATGGGTCTGTGGAGGAGGAACAAATCCATACCGTGTTGTCTATTATTCTTTTGATTGTTACCATTTCAGTATCAGTTCAGAATTTAAGTTTATAAACGAAAGGATCTGTGCCAGGAAGACATGTTGCTATAACGGTTTGGGCTGGCAAGTGGGCATTGAAACATAGCTACATAGAAGTTTTAAAGGAGATGGAAAATGAGCAGGTGAGGGGGATCCCAGGGCAGACCAGAAATTCCCACACGGCCATTCACGTACCTCTGCTTCAATGTATGGAAATTCTGACACAAGACGCACTCCCACTATAGGCCACCTTTTTCCAGTTACACTTGCCATTTTGGCCACCTCAAAAGCCTTGTCCCCATAGGTGGCGGCCAGATGCTGTGCAACCTAGGGAAACAAAACCCCAACAGGCGGGTACCTTGAATACCAATACTTCTCGGCACAGAGCAAAAACTGCACACGCTTATCCTGTCAGTTTTTCACAGCTGGTAACTAATAGTTCCAGGAGGGTATTAGGTTTTGATTTTGTGGGAAGAAACCACTTGGGCTCTGAATGCTTAGGCCAGCACTAACTCTGCCACACATGTATCACTGTATCAGTGACGGATGAAGCTTCGGCTTCACTCTGCCCGCAATATCACTTGTGAAGAACCGCCTTCCTCAGGCTCGAGACAGAAAAATGTGGGAGGCTCTGTCTGTGGAGAACAAACCAAAGAAACTCCGGATTTTAAAATAGAAACTCGTATGGGCACTGCCTTTTCAGCTCTTTTCCTTAGTTCACTTCCATCGTTATGCAGACAGAAACAGACCCAGCAAAAGGAAATTCTAAATTGGGGAGGCCTCCTGGTTGCCAGTTCTGTTAGTTGGCAACGGTGAGCGCAGGTAAAGGGTAGGATGATGCACACCCACCTCACTTTCAAGGCCGTAATCCTGGACAAGCCGAATATAGAGTGTGGGGCTCCAATCTTTGCCTCCTTGAAGGAAAAGCCCAACCGTTCTGCTTGGCCCTGCTTTCAGATTGTGAGTCTTGATAGCAGCATTTATGGTATCTTCTGCCATAGAGCGATACGTTGTCCACTTCCCACCTACATAATTCGATGAAGAATTCATCAGGCTACCACCCCTTATTTTCCTCAGACTTACCCATTTACCAACTTATTACCACCAAGATTCACCTGTTGTTTATAACCAATATGGCGCAGCAATGTGTAAGACTTTACTCAGAATCATATATATATATATATGTATATATATATATATATATATATATATATATATATATATCCCTGTTCATTAGCATCAAGGGAGATTCTGGTGTGACAATTTAACTCGCGATCCTATCTGAAGCACATCCCAAACAAAGGTAATATCCCATACCTGCTATAGTGATGAGGCCGCTCTCACTGATATCCACAACATGATTTCTGGAGATGGACTGAGTGTCTGCAGACTTGGGATCTGTAACAAGGGGACGGATACCACTCCATGCTGCCAGGACATCCCCTCTTCTCACTGGGAAGAATCAATGGTAAAGGTTGATAGGATTCCTCAAAGATAGCTCAACAAAGCTATGGCATAGTTAATAAGCAGGGCAGAATTCAGTAAAAGGAACACAGGGATATACACTTTGAAAGGGAGACGAAGCCCTTAAAGATAACAACTGAGTGAGTGGATAAGTACGCAAAAACTCGAAGAATTATTTTGTGACAAAGATAATCTCCATGAAAAAAAGCGAAGAACCTGAAATCACGGGGGGCGGGGACACTGGTACCAAAAAGGAAACAAAAGAAACACATTAGCAGCCCTCAGCAGCAGGGGGGGTGGGGGGGGTGGGGGGGGGCAATGGCAATCTAAAATAGCTGAAAGAAACAACAACAAAGTAGAAACAAAGACAAACCAGTAGATTTCTGACTTGTTACATTTCCTCCTAGAATATATCTAGCTATCTCTTCTCAGGACAAAGATCCTTACTAAACAAACAAGCCTGTAACAGGATATTATCTCCCCTCATCAATGCTAACTTCTTATTGAGCATTTAGAGTAGGCTTAGCGTTGTCAAAGCACTTGATATGTACTTTTCATTTCATTTCATCTCACAAAGACCCATAACATCAGTTATAATTATTCTCACCATACAGATAAGAAAAACAAAAAACAAAACAAACAAAAAAAGAACCTGAAAAAGTTTAACTAGCCCAAAGCAAACATTTTATAAATGGTAGAACATCAGAACCCAGTTCTTCCCGATTATAAAGTTCATATTCTTACCCACTAAATGTACCCACCATCTTTCGACTTTTGACAGTCTTCATGCCCTTTTTCTTCTCTCATCCCATTATCTTTTTAACTGTCACAAAAACAGGTATACTGGCTCCTCCCAGTATAGACACGCAATATTTGTGTTACAGTGTATGGAAGGTCTTTAAATATTCAAGATACCATGGAATTTCTCTTGCTGTCTCTATCAAAATACAATCAGCACTCTGTACCAAGAATTCATGGAATTTACAATAGAATTAGACAGCTGTTGCAGAGCACTCATTACTGAACTTAAAGATGGCTAAAGAGAGTAGTTGTGGTTCTCATGCACCGTGAGGTGCAAGGCCAAGACCCAAGGGCAGAGTTTTCAGAATCCACTCTTCTTTACCCAGATCAGCTTTAGGAATGGCTTAGCCCCTTTCTTCTCCACTCTACACATCAAGGAGATGACCTCATGTACCAGTCCAACAGCTGCCAAATGATATAGACTATGAGGGAGTGAATGCTTACCTGGTCTTTCTGCACTTACTTTCATAAACCAGTTAAATTATTCCTGGATAATGGAAGAGTAAGTGGGGGGTGGGGGGGGGTGGAGGTTCCTGGGTGGCTCAGTTGATTAAGTGTCTGACTCTTGGTTTTGGCTCAGGTCATGATCTCAAGGTTCATGGGATCACATCGAGCCACCATATTGAGCCCCCCATTGGGCTCTGCACTAACAGTGCGGAGTCTGCTTGGGATTCTCTCTCTCCCATTCTCTCTGCCCCTTCCTCTCTCTCTCTCTCTCTCTCTCAATGATCTCATGATTCATGGTATCACATTGAGCCACCGTATTGAGCCCCCCATTGGGCTCTGCACTAACAGTGCGGAGTCTGCTTGGGATTCTCTCTCTCCCATTCTCTCTGTCCCTTCTCCGTGCTCTCTCTCTCTCAAAATAATAAATAAACTTAACAACAACAACAACAACAACAACAACAAAAATGCTTTAAGAAGAGTAAGTGCAATTTTACTTCTACCATGACTTGGGATCAGGTGTTACCTCCTTCATCTAATTCCCAGCTATTGAAAAGTTGACTGTAGATAGTCTTTCAAACATCAAGACAATGGGAAAACTGGGTATCCACGTGCAGAAGGATAAGCTCAAAATGGATCTAAGATCTATACATAAAAGCTAGAAAGATACAGCATTTAGAAAAATATATATATACAGGTCTACATGACAGGGAACTTGGCAATGATTTCTTGTATATGATCCCAAAGGCACAGGCTAAAAAAGAAAATAAAAGACAGAGATAAAACAGATTTCTCAAAATTAAAAACTTTTGTGCATCAAAAGACAGTATCAACAGAATGAAAGGGTAACCCATGTAATAGGAAAAAAAAAAATTTGTAAATTCTATCTCTGTCAAGGTGTTAGTAATCAGAATATATAAGAACTCTTGAAACTCAATAACTAAAAAAGACAATGTGATGAAATCTGGGCAAAGGATTTTCAAACATATTTCTCCAAAGATCTCCAACTGGCCAATGAACACATAAAATGATGCTCAACATCACCAACCACTAGAAATGCAAATGAAAACCACAAGGAGACACAGCTTCACGTCCATGGGGATGGCTATTGTAACCAATCACAAAAAACAGAAAATAACAAATGTTGGGCGAGAATTGTGGGAGAAAGTGGGATAGCCTTGGGCATTGCCGACGAGAAGGTTAAGATGCTGCAGTCAACTAAGAGTAAGTGCATGTCATTTCCTCAAAAAGTTCAACATAGAATCACCACATGATCTAGCAATTATAATTCTGGGTACATACATACCCCAGGGAACTGAAAGCAGGGAAAATTTGTACACCTCCACGTTCATAGCAGCATCATTCATAATTATCGAAATATGGAAGTAACCCAAGTGACCACTAATAGATGAATGGATAAATAACATGTGGTCTAGGGGCACCTGGGAGGCTCAGCTGGTTAAGTGTCCAACTTCAGTTCAGGTCATGATCTTATGGTTCGTGAGTTCGAGCCCCACATCAGAAACTGCTGTCAGCACAGAGCCCACTTCAGAAACTCTATCCCCCTCTCTCTCTGCCCCAACCCCATTTGTGCACCCACTCTCTCTCTCCCTCTCTCAAAAGTAAGTAAGCATTTAAAAAATGCTAATAACATATGGTCTAGACACACAATGCAATATTATTAGGCTTTAAAAAGTAAGGAAATCCTGACACATGCTACCTTGAAGACATGCTAAGTATAATAAGTCATTCACAAAAGAACAAATATTGTATGGTTCCATTCATATGACATACCTAGAGTAGTTAAACTCATACAGACAGTAAGTAGAATGGTGATTAGCAGGGGGTGGGGAGGTGGTATATGGGGAGTGAATGTTTAATGGGTACAGAGTTAGGGAGGATAAAAAAGTTCTGGAGATTGATGATGGTGATAACTGCACAAAAAGATGCATATATTTAATGCCACAGAACTGTATACTTAAAAATGGTCAAACTGATAAATTTTGTAATATATATATATATATATTTAATCATAATTTAAAAAAAAAATCAAGACAAAAGGAAAAATTGACAAACTTCAAGTCTCAGAAGATTAAGACAGAATTTTACATATAATACAGAAGTCTCAGGACCCCTACAGCCCATGCCATCCCCAGCCTTAGTTCAAATTAAAATCTCTCATTCAGGGGAGCACATTTTTATGAGCACGGGACAGTGTGATTTTAGATCCCACTCAATGCTTGGTAGCGTGCCCTTGTACAGTGAACCTCCTGTATTTATACACAGCACTACCTGAAAAGTATTTAGAAAATATCCAGCAGACTCTTTATGTAAAGAGCTACAAAGACTCCTTGAAATGATTGGAATAGTCTAATTATTACTTTATTATTATTATTATTGTTTACAAAGTGCCTAACCAAGTACCGGAGAAAGACCCTAAAAACAAGTTCTACTGAGCGGCAACTGGGTGGCTCAGTCAGTTAAGCGTCCAGCTTCGGCTCAGGTCATGATCTCACAGTCCATGAGTTCAAGCCCCCCATCAGGCTCTGTGCTGACAGCTCGGAGCCTAGAGCCTGCTTTGGATTCTGTGTCTCCCTCTCTCTCTCTGCCCCTCCTCTCTCTCTCTCTCTCTCTCAAGAATAAACATTAAAAAAATTAAAAACAAGTTATACTGAATGATAGATAATCCCTCCATCTTTATCTCAAATGGAAAAAACAGATTTCTGGTAAAGACAAATTCAACTAGGTAAATTTGGCATGATTTAATACAGCTCCTTGAGGGCCACACTCTTTCTTTTTTTTATTATTTCATTTTTTTTTATTTTTTGAGGGTCACAATCTTAACATGACTATAATCTGAAAGAAGAGGCACCCGTACACGTCTACAGTGGTGGTTAATCAAATCCATATCTAAACATGGGATGCGAAAAAAAGAAGAAACATCATACACTGATGCAGAAAGCCCAAGGCTTCCAGTCTTGTTAACTGGAGACCTAAGGGAGTCTGAATGCTGGGATTCCATTTCTAAACCTGCTCCTCTGATATGTGTAATTTCTTCATTAGGTTTAATCCTGATGGCTTCCATGGAAGGAGGGTTAATTCTTGCTTCACGCAATTCCACAAAAGTCTTGTGTAACCTCAACACAAATCATGCAATGTTTTAATCTTTACAAAAACCCTAACTAGGAAATTACCGCTATTTTCCATTAGAGTTCAAATAGCCCTCTGAGTCAAAAATAAACCTTAGCCAACCACATACAACGTCACTGTGGTCACCACAAAGTCTGCAGCGTGTGTCTGTGAAATTCCTTAGGTAGCCACACTGATCAGGAATTTGGCTCCAACTTTTAAAGTCCTCTGACTGGTTTTAAAATTATTTGATGGAAAATGAGACTCTCTAGAGTAAATCTGTAACATATGCAAATCTTCTTTGTGCAAATGCTTTACCTTTTTTTTTTTTCTTTTTTCTTTGCCTTTTCTGGTATATCAGCCAGAAAAACACATCTGTAAAATTGCATTGTTGAAAACAAAAAGGCCAAACTAAAATATCCAAGGTTTTCATTCATAGAGGAATATTAAATAAAACAATGTGTATACTGACATCATTTTTAATCCTTACTCTTGATGTTGATACTCAAAAAAAGAAAACACTACCAAAAGAGTTCATAATGTGTTAGGAAACTTAATTTACTTTATATCTTAGCGTTCAGCTTTTTAACCTCAGACTTATATCAGATAAAATTGGGATTAAATTGATTTAAAAAGATTTTTTTTAATGTTTATTTTTGAAGGAGAGAGAGAGACAGAGGGAGAGTGGGGGAGGGGCAGAGAGAGAGGGAGACACAGAATCGAAAGCAGGCTCCAGGCTCTGAGTTGTCAGCACAGAGCCTGACGCGAGGCTCAAACCCACAAACCTTGAGATCATGACCCAAGCCGAAGTCAGATGCTTAACTGATTGAGCCACCTAGGCGCCCCAGGATTAAGTTTATTTTAAAAGATACATGTAAGATAAATAATCAAATTTTAAATCATATTTAAAATATGAATCAGTCTTTATGGTCTGCAGGATTTTTACAGTATTAGACCAGAGAGTGGTTGGATCAGGCTGTCTATCAGTTTTCTCCCAAGCTTTTTATTTTACTTTTTTTTTTAATTTTTGTAATGTTTATTTAGTTTTGAGAGAGGGAGGGAAAGGTGGGGAGGGGCAGAGAGAGAGGGAGACACAGAATCCGAAGCAGGCTCCAGGCTCCAAGCCATCAGCACAGAGCCCACCGTGGGGCTCGAACCCACAAACTGTGAGATCATGGCGTGAACCAAAGTCAGATGTTCAACTGACTAAGCCACCCAGGTGCCCCAAGTTTTCTCCCAAACTTAAGATTTAATGATTTTTGTGGATTATGCAAAATGCTATTTCCTGCTGAAGGATAAAGTGGTTGTACCTCTCCACCACTGGAATTAAGTAATGACTGGTCAGGGACATCGGTATAATCTATGTCCATAGGGCAGAGCATAGTTAAACACACAAAACATGAATTCTAACCTCTTGTATAAAAGACAGCAACCAACTGAACTAACATATTTCTCTCCTTATCACCTATTCACCCACAGTGGAAACCTTGCACTTTGTTAAACAAACCCTAATTAAAGTTGTCTGATGAAAGAGATTCACAAGCAGTAGACAGAATAGAGAATCGTTAAGATACCTTTTAATTCTGCCTGAAACTGCTACAGCCATATTGTAACCATAGAGGAAACAACCGCAGGATAAAGCCAACTTGGAGGGTGGGAAGGTGAAGAGAAATAAGGGCCCTGTGCCTTAGACATCGCAGAATCACTGAGTTCATCACCTCTTGAGCCTTCTTACTGCTGGAGGTTTTTTGGGTTTTGTTTTTTTTTTTTTAACAAGATAATAAATTTATTTTATATAACAAAAAAATACAGACTCAGCAACTCTCTTAAATCGAGTATTTCCTTCTCTAAAAGTATATATAAATACCTCTAGATTCTGTACAGCAGCACTGTTCCTTAGACTTTCTGCAGTGCTGGAAAGGTCCTCTATCCACAAGGTCCAATTCGCTAGCCACCAGCTGCATGAGGCTATTAAGCACCTGAAATGTGGCTCGTGTGACTGAGGAACTGAATTTCAAATTTTATTTAATTTTAACTAATTAAAAATGAAATTTCCACATGATATGCATATGCACTGGCTATGCCATTACACAAGGCAGCTCTAGAATAAAAATCCCCTAGTAATAAGTAGATCTCAGCCTGGTCCTGGGAGATCATCAAGCTGGGGACCTTCCACAGGGCCACCTTGCCCACAACTCTAATTGAGCATCCTTTCGGTGAAATTTGACTGCATTTCCTTGGCTCAGGAGAATACAATCTGCTATAATAGTGTGCTTTCCCCGCAAATACTTTACGGTCCCAACATGTTCCACATTTATCCTTTCAGAGTATCCTTCTCTCCTACTCATTTCATGAGTTAATGGGAAATGAAAAATATTTTTACTAAATTAAGCATTCCTACCCTCAAGTTCTTACCCAGAAATCCTTTCTGTCATTCAGGTTGCAGCCAAGAGTAAGTAGTGGATATCACCCTACTTTAAATTCTCCAAGGTATGATACATGAAGAAGATAACTCAAACCAAGGCCTTTATGCGTCAGAGCTCAAAAATTCATCTTGATTTTTTTTGGTTCTCCTACTACCAGGATAGCTGAACCATATTTCATTACTGTTTCATTTTTCCCACCAGGTTGAAAGTCTTCAGCAATGTCAATTCTAGTATTTCCCAGCACCCCAAATACTCCATCAAGTATGGGTCACGTATAGTGATCAATAAATATGAAGCGGCACATTAAAACATTCTGAACTTCTCATGTCAAGCAAGAACAGGTGACGTTACAAAAATCAAAAGAAATAATGTATTTGGGCCTCGGAGCCAATATCCCAGGCTGTAAGTAAAGTACCTAATGACTATATATTTAAACAATCGGGTAGTCTCTTTTAACATAAATGAGTGCTTTAATAAAACAAGATGACAGGAAACAACACTACTGTTAAAGTTGGGAAAAGTCCTCATTAAACACCACTTGTTAGACCGATTCACCCAGATGGCACTCGGTTGATTTTTTAAGTGCCAAATGCCCAGATGTTACAAAACCCACGTACCTCCACGGTGTATAAAAGTACTTGGCACTATTTTCAAAAAAGGTGTTGTCAAAATAAAATAGTCCTTTTACCATCGTGTTTGAGAATTATTTTTATTGCAATCCCAATGCAGGTTTTAGCATGTATAATATATAAAGAGTAAACTCTCAATAATAAAGTTAAATAGGCATTTTTCACAGCTGGCTGAAACGACTAAGTGCTGTGTAATTGTTTCAAATTATAATGAATATTTTTACTCTTAAAACCTTGGCAAGACAAGGGTTTGTTTTAAAAATTAATAGACAATGAAGCCCACAGGATGTGACCATTAAGAGCTAAATGTGTGGTTTTGCTTCACGTGAGTTATTTAGCCACACGTTCTGGGGCGTTCTTTCTCATGTTTGCCGCTTTCCAAAAGAATCAATAAAAAGCATGTGAAAATATCTAAATGAACACAGGGGAAATAGTGTCAGAAATCAATACGTCTCTACCAGCATGTTTAACCTGCTGAAATGAAGTGTTAATCACAGAAATAAGATACCATATTACATTTATAAACTAATGAAACTAGAAAAAGCAAAGCGTGTGACACTATAATTAAACAGCTGGAAGACGTCCAAGCCTGTGTAAGTTGATAACCCTGGTACAATCTCTGGCAGTGAAAAGGCAGGTCTGCAGCGAGTTGATACGGCCAGCTTGGTTGTTAATTGAATAACCGGCAATCTATAAACACTACTAATTGCGTGTGTGGGAACCTGTGTACAACTAAAGACGCTGCCTGAAGGAGCACTCCAGAAAGCCTGCGTGAATAAAGCGCTCGGCAAATCTTCTGTCTCGCTCGATCCCTTTGAGTCAGAGCTTGGTTCCCCCACTGCATCCTTCTGATTAACCTCTACACGGCAGACTTAATGATATATTTTTCAAAAGATCGTTTTTCTTCCTAACCCCGCTAGGCACTGCACAACTGTCAATGCCCCATTTCAGAAAAGAACAAACAAGTCATCTAGAAAATTCAGCCTGTGAATGGAAAGCTTTCGAAATCGTAAAAGAAGACATGGTCTTATTCCCAACAGGCAAAATGCTTTTCAGAATTGTTGCGACGCGTTTTGCAGAAATGTGGCAGCTGCTGAGAACAGCACGGAGTGTTAAGATTTGACACTTTTTTTTTCCCCCCTTCCTTAAGGATATAGCCATTTGGGGAGGCTCGGAAACCGTTGTCAGAATTTTACTTATTCATCCATTTAATAAATCCTTTTAAGCTGATTATGTCAACCCTGGTGACTGCAAAACATTTCACAACTACGGCTCTAGGATCTAAACAAACTTTTTATTTTTCAGGTCTGTAGAGAAGACCGCTTGGCCCAAGGGATTAGTTATGAGATATGACACCCCTTCCAGCTTAACATTCAGATCCAAATAAGGCCAGTCTAGAGCAAAGGTCATTATCATTCTGCAAGTGTCTAGCAGCTTCCAGAAAATGAATTGAGAGACTTAATCCACTCCCTGGTGGATATAATACCACATCATAAAACCCGGGACTACCAGCGAGAGTTCTGTGCGGTACTTAGCAGTGCAAGTATTACAGCTGGACTGACTTGGCCTCATCGTGGCTCCAACACGAACAAACTGGGGGCTAGGAAGCCTCAAGTCATGGGGCCTCGGTTTCTGCGTCTGTAAAATAGGAACTGGGGCCTCGGTTTCTGCGTCTGTAAAATAGGAACTGCAGGGTACATCTTGTAATGTCGTCATGAGGAACCAAAGAAAAAATGAGGGCGACGTGCTCAGTAGAGTGTCTTGCATGTAGAAAAGTGCTCAGGAATTGTAGGGTTTTAAAAAATAAAGCATGCATTACCCATTACAGACAAACGGAGAGATCAAAATACGTGCACAGCACCAGCCTGTGGCCAAATAACTGGGTAGTGTCTGAAGCTGAGTTTCTCTCTTCCATTTCATCAGGATGGAAGAGACATCGAATTGCACCAGAATTCCTTGGAAAAAATAACAAACTTGAACGTCTCCACTTTAAGACACAGACATATATTAGCAAACTGCGTTCTATCCATACTGAGGGTAACGCCTCACATATGAGACCTTCGGTCAACTAGAAACAAAGATGAAAACAAACTATAAGGAATCATTACGAATTAATTGTTTTAAAAAGAATAAGTTGGTAAGTCAGAAAGGTGTGATAGATGGTGTGCACAGGGAAATAAATGCAGTATGTGAAACGGCTGTCACCTTTGCTTTCACACCAGATATTTGCTGCTTAGAGAATTTTTAATCTCAAGAGTCCCCAGGCTGCTAGAAGAAAAGGCCGGATGTACACCGTTTAGATATTAATTTCAGCCACTTTTACCAAAAATCACAATTGGCAAAAAAAAACCCTCTTTGTTACTTTTACCAAGTAACCTAACAAAAGGCATGCTAAGTGACAAGAAGTTACAGACCAACCAAGCTCCGGCAGGTATTGCTAAGTCCTCTGTCCATTCACAGAAGAAAGTGGGGGGTGGAGGGGGTACACGATTCAGTCTCTGCTACAGCCCAAAGGCTCATTTCACTGGTGGAAATCCTCACCTACAACACGGGCACAGTGGCCTTTTGGAACCTGCACCTGTTTCCAGTATATCCAGCCTCACAGCACATATAAGCAGCTAGATTTCTCATCTTACTGCATTTGAACTTTAAGAAGCTGGAAACTGTCAACAAAGAGCTCTCTGCTCTTGAATTAATTTTATTTCTTGCTCCAACAATCCAAACTTCCTGCTCTTAGGGCCCAATATCAATCCACTTTTAGCTAATATGGTACTCAGGTGAATGCAAAATGTAGCAGGATTCGTTAACAATAATCATTTATACATTAAAATACAATCATATCCAGAGGCACCTGGATGGCTCAGTCGGTTAAGCGTCTTGACTTCGGCTCAGGTCAAGATCTTATGGTTTGTGAATTAGAGCCCCACCTTGGGCTCTGTGCTGACAGTTCAGAGCCTGGAGCCTGCCTCAGATTCTGTGTTTCCCTCTCTCTCTGCTCCTACCCCGCTCATGCTCTGTCTCTGTCTTTCAAAAATGAATAAACGTTAAAAAAAAAAATACAATCATATCCAGATGAAAGTCCTCCTAGATTTCAAAAGAAAGTATCTAGCTAAAATTACATTGCATTTTGAATACTTGAATATGGATATTAAATAAGGCATGACCATTTCCCAAATAACTGTGTGCGTGTATATGAGTGTGTGAGAATACAGACATTAGTCACACAAATCTCAGTTATGAGTGTGTATTATACCTGTACCATTATTGTAGATCCCAGAGACGTCACTCAAAATTAAAATGTATCCATTACTTGAAATCAGAAGAAACTACCTCTATACAATATGGATCATTCAATTAAACCAGGAGAGTCCCCTGAACAATTTTTTTTTTTTTTTAAGGAAGTTTGCTTGTTTATAAATGTGTGATCACATGATGATAAAAAATCCCTTGGGGAAAAAGGATTCATGGACTTTAGTGAGTCACATCAAGAAATAAATTGTGGCTTTGTATGTCCTCCACTGAAGCCAACATTATAGAAGATTCCTGACACAAAAAGATGAAGAGTATATATTTTTCAAAATCTAAAAATTTCTACCTTAATATAAAAAGATTTTCAAACTGCTACCAGCATCAAAAACCCTGAAAACACCTATTACTAATTTATTTCATTTCAACCCCGTATTGAGGGGCATACCAGATAGACAACAAGCTTTGTGGCTGAATAAAGAATCCTTACCCTCAAGGAGCTGCAAGTGAGAATACACCTTAGACTCCTGCCTATATATAACATTGTGATATACTAGATCACCGTTCTACAAAAGTGTGGTGGTTTCCAAAGGGGAAATAGTATTTTGTCAAAATGAGAAGGTGGGGGAAAGGGCATCCCAGAGCAAGGTTTCATCCTAAACAAAGCATGAGGTTGAAAAGTGCACGAACTGATTTGGAGGTGATAAGACCACAGAAGGCACAAAGGTGGAGTACTGAATAGAAACCTGCAAAGACAAGTTGTGGAGAGCCTTAGAGATAGTTTAGAGCCAAGCCAGATAGCTTAGAATTTCTCTGAAAGTCAATGAGGAACATCCAAGGGATGTTTTTGAGCAGGGAAGTGATGGTGAGAATGGTGTTTCAGAAAGAGGGTGCTGATGGAAGGGTGAGACAGGGTGGGAACGGGGACCTGACCTTGGGAAGCCAGTTAGAAGGCCAGGGCAGCTGCTTGAGTGAGAAATGACATAGGCGTGACCAGGACAATGAAGTGAGAGGGGATTTACAGGGTACTGCAGAGTGAGCACAGATAGGAACTGGACTGAATGTGCAAAGAGAAGGATCCCCGAAGATGAGGGGGGTGCCTGGGTGGCTCAGTCCGTTAAGTGTCCAACTCTTGATTTTGGCTAAGGTCATGATCTCACGGTTGGTGAGTTGAGGCCCTGCATTGGGCTCTGTGCTGACAGGGTGGAGCCTGCTCGGGATTCTCTCTCTCCTCTCTCTCTGCCTCTCCCTTGCTCTCTCTCTCAAAATAAATAAGCATTTAAAATAAATTAAGACTATTACAAAAAAAAAAAAAAAGAAGAAGGCCAGCATGCTATTTCTGGCTTGGGTGACTGGATGATAAGGCTATTAACTGAGATAGGAAATAGAGAAGGACAATGTTAGGAAACTTCAGGAACTAGCTGGGATCAAACATATTCATTATATATATGCAGTGGAGAAAATACTATTAACATCCAAACTAAAAGTAAGTATGCCCTGGTTAGCATGAAAAAGAAGTTAACTTTGGCTCTTTCAATTAAAAAAAAAAAAAGCATACTGGGGCACCTGGGTGGCTCAGTCAGTTAATCTTCCAAATTCTCCTCAGGTCGTGATCCCACGGTCTGTGAGTTCAAGCCCTGCATCGGGCTCTGTGCTGACAGCTCAGAGCCTGGAGCCTGCTTTGGATTCTTGTGTCTCCCTCTCTCTCTCTGCCCCTCCCCTGCTCACATCTGTCTCTCTCTCTCTCAAAAATAAATACACATTTAAAAAAATTAAAAAATAAACTAAAAAAAATAAAAAAGCATACCTATCCTACTTAGTTAAATCCACTGTCAACACTACTTTTCATATAGAAAATCTCAAGAAGCTCTCAGATTATATAGCTCTATCCTCTCATTTTTTGATTAATTATTTCCTAAGGATATCCTGTATCTGTAAATCAGATCTTCCTGAACTCTAGAAATTAAACTGCAATGCAAACATGTCATGCTCTTCTCAGAGAGCACAAGTGTTTAGAGCTCACGTATGGCTTGTGTACAGCCATTAGAGATGGTCAGAAAATGACTGCGTGAGGTTCGTGTGGATGTAGAAAGCAGGGGGGGGACCAAGCAGCTGCTTCGCACTGTGGTATAATTTAGTCCCCATAAACCTTCCAGAAGAAGTGGTCAGTACAGAAGAGTCAGGTGTGAGGAGGACTCAGACCTTAGATGTGGCAGTTACCAGTAAGAGCTGGGATGGGCCGGGAGATAGAAAAGAAGGAAAACAAACTCAAAGGAATGCATAAGTTACCTTCAACATCACAACTCAGGTAGTTACGCACTTCGTTCAAAATGAAATTGATATCTTCTTCCGAAGGGATAGGATGGTGTGTAATATCCGTTGGAGTGTCGGTAGTGCCGGCTATTGTCATCTTTTGCCAGGGTAAGAAGAAAATTACTCGCCCATCACTGGTTGCTGGGTCAAGCAGTCCCATGCTCTCTGGGCTGATGTAAAAAGAAGGGTTACAGATTTCTGAAATTAGCAGAAGTTTAATCCTTAATCTGCAGTCTAAAAACTACTTTATTCACTAATTCTCATAGAAGCAAACAAGAAACACATGAACTATTACTTTAACTGCCGATACTCTAGCCTAGAAATTCCTAAAAGAAAAAAAAAAATAATATTGGTAACAGAAAAAGAAGGGAGCATGTGTGATATTAAAACTCACAGCTCAACCAGCCCTCTCCATCTCAACAACGCAAGGTTAATTAAGAAAGTGGACTTCACTTTCCAATTGTTTGGGTTTTTATATTCTTTGGACCATTCACATCAGATAATGTCAGCAGGGATAAGTGTCTATAATTCCTTTTGTGATGGTGAATTAAGGATTGCTCTTCAACCTTTTTTCAAGTCAATGAAAAGTATTTTCCTTGGACATTTGACATTTGACACATCTTTCAGTGGAAGGTCTCAGAAGTACATGAGAAAAGTGAAGGCTCTAAGTTTCTAGCAACTAAAATGTGATCAGAAAAGTTCTTTACTTCTTTGTACCTAGATGAACTTACACCACTTCACCAAATATGAAATTTCTTACTTTACTTCAATTTTATAGAAATCTCAAGAAGTGCATCAATGAGAAAAGGGCTGGGTTTTCTACTATTACATAAATAACAGTGAATGAGGGTAAGGTCAAAAAAGGGAGAGGAATATCTTAGCAACGACAGTCTTTAAACAGACATAAGAGGCTAATGTATTATGCTATTAAATCAAGGTTCGAAGATGCCTCTTTTGACAGATTACATAAAATCTTCCCAAATATGAGTCAATAATTTTCACTAACACATACTTAATATTTTAAACCCAAATTATAAAACACACCAGAAATAATAAGCAACTAGAAATATTAACAAAACCTGTCCAGTTGTCTCATTAAATCAGAAACTATTGTTTTCATGCATTCATGAACCATTCAAAGAAATTTGGAGAAGTTGAAAAAGGGGCGGGATGATCTTAAAGTGTCATGTTCAAACAGTTAGGCCCTACCAATCTTCAGAGAGCTGTTTCAGTCTGACTGAATTCTCATAGCAAGCCAATGTTAAAGACATTTTCAGCTTCTATTAATGAAATTTCTTAAATAGAAAACACAATTCCATTTGGTTTAAATAAATTTCAAGAAGTCCCTCCTATACCCGTAAATTTAAAAAAAGTGTAAACTTTTTATGTTTATCATTCCTCTGAAAAAACTTAAAAAAAAAAAACTCATATTGATTCAATTGTATAAGGGTGAGGGCCTAACAAGTGCTTAAAAGTAAACAACAATAATTTATTTCATGAAAAAGAAATCTAGGGATACCTGGCTGGCTCAGTGGGTAGAGTACGTGACTCTTGATCTTGGGGTCTTTAGTTAAACCTCATGTTGGGCATACAACTTGTTCAAAAAAAAAAAAAAAAAAGAGCTACAAAATTACTTGAAAAAAAAAAAAAAAGAAATCTATAGTCAGCTTAGCATATGCATCTTCTTTATGTAAACCACAAAGAGTGTAAGGCTTTTGTTGCAAAGACCCATGAGTCCCATGAAATGCTGCCATTTCTTTTTTTTTTTTTTTTTTTTTAATGTTTATTTTTTGTGAGGGAGAGGGAGCAAGCACACAGGGGAGGGGCAGAGAGAGGGGGAGACACAGAATCCAAAGCAGGCTCCAGGCTCTGAGCTGTCAGCACAGGGCCCGACATGGGGCTTGAACTCACCAACCGTGGGGTCGTGACCTAAGCTGAAGTCAGATGCTTAACTGACTGAGCCGTGACTGAGTACCGGAAATGCTGCCATTTCTACAGAGCCTTTGTAGAAAGAACCACTGTCTACAGGATCCGTGAGAGACATGGAGAGAGTGGGCCACAGTCCTACTTAACATACGCAAAATGCATCAGAGAAGTGGGTCAATCATTTAAACCTTCAGCTAAGATTTCATCTTCATTCAGGGTTGAAGGAAATAATTTTACTTTCATTTTTATATATTGAAAACTATAAGTATCGAATATTTTATATTTTTTTCTTTGTGTTTCTCCTAAGACTCTCTTAAAAAAAATCTTAAAAGACACTAGTTAATTACGTAGTTTGTAAGCAACTGATTTGATCCTGGGTTAATATGCCCTTACATTAAATCAGTCACTTTGGGGCTGGGAATTAACTCATTCAGAGTTCAAGCTTTCAATCTGATAAATAGTACCATGTTGAAACAAAAGAATAAACTGCATCTCCTAACATTTAAGGAACAAATTATATGTTGGTATATTTTATGCATGATCATTTTATAGAGCAGATATCATATGAGGTACTTAAGTAACTCAATAAACCTGACAAAATTTTGCGTAAAATTATTATATTCAACAACCTAGACATGAAATGCTATTAGGAAAGCACAACTACTGAATCCTTTAAAAAAAACCTTCCAATGCAATAAAAGCAGTTTAAAGGGTGAAGGTGATGGTTACCAACACACGCATAACTGGATCCTGTAGAGAATCAACTGCTTAAGTGAAGACATATGTGTCAAACATAAAATTAACAAGCACAGAGGGAAGACAAAGCTAGTAATGAATGGTATAAAAATTTAAGAATCCACTTGGAAATACCTTTCATCAGTTCTAAATTACCTAATTCATACTCTCCCTTAGGGAAACGTTTGTTTTCTTATGAAGGATTAGTTCTGCAAGGTCACACTAAAGTTTGAAAATGGAGAGCACCTGTAGTGATGGTCTATACGGGACAGGGACACGTAGGTCATTCCTCAATATGTCTGATTCACTGACATCAGGAGGAAAACCACGCTGCTAATTTACGTGTGCGTCTAGGATTAAACATAATGAACATTTTTCTCAAGCAGACCACTGCCTTCCTCAAGTACCCTTATTTCAACTGAAATCAATTTATTGTTAACTACTTAGCAACCAGTGTTAGAGCTAACAGTACGCACACAGCAATACAGAAACAACAACAACCACCCCCACCACAACAACACCCCCCAGAAACCTGACTTCTTGTCAGGGGTAAAAAAACACCTATAGGTAGAAGGAGGAGATGATTATTTTCATGTGTGTAAAGTCATCGTGCATTGTGGCTGCTTTAAAAAGAGCATCTAACCGCAACTCTGATGGAAATTTCAGGTTTGTTCTTCATGTAAAAACTAAACAACACCTTTAAAATTAAATGATTTCTGTGTTCTGGGTTTTTGGAAACTGAAATAATGCAAACAAAAAAAGTCTGCTACCATGGCACATGTCTTTGAGGGTCATAACAAGGTTAACAAATGCCATAAAGATACTCCCAAAACAGCCCAACACGACATACACATGGTCCTTGCCTTACATTTAGCAGCCTACACTCAACAAATCAGTGGCTACTGGACTCACTGCATATCTAAACTGATCAGGTTCTAGTGGAAATGTTAGACCTTAAGGTGCCACCACCCAGTGTATGGGGCAGCCCCAGGAGGTCTGACTCATCCCTGAGGGCCAAGTGGAACCCTCGAGCTATAACTGAGTGTGACTGACTGATGAGCCCAGGCAGTCATTTCAGTCTGACATCTCCCAGCCCCACCCAAGAAAGTGAATTGATATGGAGAGCAAAACCAGCCCTCTGGGATGGCTGCAGGTCAGGGCTAGAAGGGAATAAACCCTTAATCCAGGCCAGTATCCAAAACTAAGGAGCTCATCTGCAGCAGACCCTGAGCAGGAATTGGGCTGCAAACCACTCCCGGAAGGTTTCTGACAGGAGGTATAGCGGTTATAGTTCAAGGTGCTAAAAATGGGGACATTAATTCCTCCCAAAGCAGCATGAGATCACTTACTGCATCTGAAGCAGGCCCAGCTGTAACTCACACGTTCACAATTTATGGGGAGGTGCCCTGAAGCTAATGACAAATTCTGGGGATTAAGAAAGGCATCCTGTTTTGAAAATATTACATCCAGGTGATATATATTTATATTTCTTTAAAAGCACCTATCTACTCTGTTATTAGCGTATTATAAAGTTTAGTACAGAACTATATGGTGTAGCATTACCTCTTTCATGTAAAATGTTTAAAAGGATAGACATTTGTGCAAGTATGAACACACGGTTTTACAGAAGCAATCATAGGAAGTGTTACTGATTACCAGAGAACAACTGAAATGGGGAATAAGGCAGGGGGGCGTGAGAAAGAAGAGAGAGGCTCTCACTTTTCCTTTTGTGTCCTTCTATTTTCTACAGCGATTACTTTAACGCACTTATTTTTATATACATGGGTTATCTGAGCAATAAAATGAAGAATCATATTTTGTTTTCATAGTTTCACTTTTCTATATCAAAAATATCCCTTATAGGTGTTACATTGAATTTTAACTTTAAAAAAAGCAACAATCTCTATTTGGTCAAGTTAACACAAAAAAGTTAGTAGGATTCATTCAGGAAATATTTACTGGTCACTATTAGACACTGCATGAAGAGCAGTCAACAAAATAGATACAAAGGATCGCAGGATCATTGTCAAAATGTATACAAATCAGGTACTACCTTGAGATAAGGAACCAGAAGCTGAAAGAAGTAGCTTGCCAAGGCCAAACAGTCTGTAAGAGGTAAAGTGGTGAACATCAAGTACTACATCAAGGTATCACCTTAATTTACCCCCTGTCTCCCCATTTTAATGATGGGCAAACTAAGGTTTACAAAATTCAAATGGCCTGCCCCAAATGATATCTATTAAGTGGCAGAATTAAATTAGGGAATAATGAATCCTCTGACATCGCAGGACAATAGTGAAGAAAACATGAAACATAATAACACATGAGGATATACTGAATCTACTAAGATCTAAACAAATATGCAAATGTGTGTGTCTGTAGCGTAGGTCTTATATCCATAGCCTAAAAGATATTAAAGAAAAAAAACCCTCCAAAAAACCCCTTATAAACTAGCTGTCTTCGCATATTTTTAATCTAATACAAAATAGATGCATATGATTATGAATGAAACTATTGTTGAAAACTTCTCTATATACAAGAAACATTTGCATATTTACATGTATTTACTTCTCTCCTTTTCATTTAACAAAACTCCGGTTCCAGATTTTAAAACTCTATTAAGTACTGCTACATAAAGTTTTATTATCAAGACTGAAACACCTTGCTTTCTTTAGTCCTCAATTAAAATACTAATGATGGTCTACTTATCACACATAGACATTTAAAAATGAGACAGAAATCTTAGAAGTTGGTGGATAAAAAATGGACTTTCATATTTTTTTTAACAGAAGTGTAATATTTTTCTTGGTAGAAGTGAATTTGGTACAAATTAGGTGTATCCTGGAGTCTTTTTGGGAAGATTTGGTTATTGAAAAACTGATGAAACAGCAGCATCACATAACATAGCAGGATAGCATCCCAGGAGAATGTAGATATTAAACAAAATACAGATTCTGTTCATCCATTTAATCAAATATTAAAAGACTGATATAACTTTACAGAAATGTATTAAAACATGGAAGAGATCACTCTCATCCTAACCACGTTACCTAGAAATTACCACCTTTAACTGTTACCCATAATCGTATTGCCTAGAGATAATCACCGTTAGTATTTGATGTATTTCCTTGTAGTCTTTTTTTCTATATTTACGCAGTGTTGAGATCACATTACACATTTAATCTTACATCCTTCATTCTAAACTAACAGGGTATCGTTACTGTTTTCCTAAAACATTAAAGTTATTTATAATTACAAGTTTTAATGACTATATAATATTCCCTTGTGCAGATATGCCACAATTAACTTATCCATTCTATTAAGGTTAGCACTTAAGGAGTTTCTAATATTTCTCAACTATAGATAATATCATAGTGAATACCAGGAGCATAGATCATTACTCCATACAAAATTACTAGTTTGCCTACTGGATTTACCACATATGGAGATAAAAATGGTATGTTCCATACTCTCGTCATGGTTACATGATTTTTTTCCACAGAAGTCTTGAAATGTCCATGAGATCCAATTATAATTAATTTCTTAACTAAAACCCTCTAAATGTTTTTTTAATTTGTTAAAAATTTCAAAAATATAATAAAAAAGAATAGTGCAATGTGCCCATCAGTCAAGTTCAATGAATTTCAGTGAATAGGTATCTTTGTTTCATCTCTCTCCCTACCCATTTCTCCGACAATTATCTTTGTTAATATGAGAGATCAGAAATCACATCCAATTTGACTTGCTGTGACAGTTTTCACAACGCATTTCAAAAGTCATAAACATAAGAGTACACGAGAGGTCCTCATGTTCAGATTCTTCATAAGCCAATTTGAGTATTTATAAAATTATGTTTTTAGTGTTTTAATTAAAATATGCCCTTCGTGGAATTTTTTTTTTTTTTACAAAATTTACCCTTAATATTTTAATTAACATTCAAAAACACTAAGGCGTATTTTCTGAAGGTGAGTACACTGAAGAAAGTACAATAGATCCCAAATCATTAACCCCTAGAAGTGAGTATTGCCGTAAAAGCTAAGAAATTCCCAAGTCTGGATTGTATTTTGTGTTTTGGAAGAGTTCCTTTGCTTATTTCTCCTCATTTTGAACAGGAAGCTAGACCATCCAGTAAGAAAAGTGGGCTGAGGGGCACCTGGGTGGCTCAGTTGGTTAAGCTTTGGAATTCAGCTCAGGTCACGATCTCAGTTTGTGGGTTCGAGCCCCGCATCGGGCTCTGTGCTGGCAGCTCGGAGCCTGGAGCCTGCTTCGGATTCTGTGTCTCCCTCTCTCTCTCTGCCCCTTCCCAGCTCGTGCTCTCGCTCTCTCACTCTCATTCTCTCTCTCTCAAAAATAAATGAAGAAGCTTTAAAAAAAAAAAAAAAAAGTGTGCTAAAAGAATAAATGCAAACGATTTCCTGTCCCCTTTGCAAGGGTGCCGAGTTGGCACACAGTTACCTGTAATAACCAGGCATCACAATGTGGACACCAGCGCTCGGCTGGCAGATAGCTGCGGCGTTCTTATCATCCATTTTGCGCACGGTGTCTGTGAAAGGTCCCGTAGCATTGATAACGCATTTGGCTCTCACATCAAATTCCTGCCCTGTGAAAGAAAGCAGCATCAATCACACACCCCATTTGTTTCCCTGCTCACCGATGCTTTGGGTTATTAATTTACCTATAAACTTAACCTATGGCGAAGTACACTGTGCACCACACGAAGGGACACAAGCAGCCAGAGTTACTGAAAAGCCACACAAAGGGCTTGCATCCGAGTCGGTCTACCCAACACAAGTCCAAATCGAAGAAAGAACGTGCCACTTCGTCATCTCGGTTCTCAGTCTATTTTGCAAAGTGCCCGGCATCTGAGCGCCAAACGTGAAGAAAGCCGGGTGAGTAAATAATCCGCTTTCTCCCTAAAACTCAAATGTGTAAACAGCGCTGCCGTGAGACAACATAGGTCTCAGTGTTGGTTTTGTTCAAGGAAACGAGGTGATTGTGAAGCTCTGCCTACGTGGCCACAGAACCAGGACAAGAATGGAAAATCCAACCAAAGGTAAAGTGATTGACTCTAACGATGTATAAATGCACTGCCTGTGTCACTTACTTTGAAACTTGGCATGCTTATTTAATTTTATTAATAACATGTTTTTGTCCAGAAAGCAGAATACCTTCCTAGCTGTGGGAATTTTGTGGGCATTTATTATTATCATTATCATTATTGTTATTTAACACAAAGGGGAAAAATTGCCAAGTACCACAAGGGAAAATTTTCATGTTAAACCAGTCATTGTTGACAATAAGGAATATAATTAATATGACTCTGAAATATGGCTTAAATAAAAGAGAAGTGACAGAAAAATTATGATTCAGTCATTACATCGGCGAGGCAAGATGCTAAGAAAGACCTTCCCGCTAGGGCCTCGGCATACCTGTGAGCACGTCCTTACACCGTGCACCGCTCACTCGCTCTTTCCCCGTGTGGGGGTCTGTCTTCTTGAGCAAGCTCACAACCTCCATGTAATTGGCTGTGGCAGCCCCGTACCTGGCAGCAGTGAGGGCAATGGCAAGGTTCATCCGTGCATCGTTGTGTTGTCCTGCAGCAGGGGAAAGCATCAGAGGAGGGACAGGAGTCACCTCGAGCCACAGACTGGTGGAACAGAAGTGTGTCACAACAGATATGTCACATCTGTCCCTGTCACCCAGAATCTACATGATGGCTGGTCAGCTCTATAGGGCATGATTTAAAAATACATGGTCGTTCTCGGCCAGGCATTTACCTGCCATTTCACCAAGTGCACTTTTGTATACCGCCGAAAGGGCAAAAAATACCCCTTTCGTACGGAGCTCACATCAATTAGCTGAAAGTTAAGAAGTAAGTAATTATTCTCGCAGCTCGGGAACATATGTACATGTCAGACTTTTCCTAATACAGACAACCCGTATGCATGAAAGTGAAGCAATTCAAAACCTCAGAATATTTGACACCCCAACTGGTGTTGATTAACAATTTTTATGAGTATGTGCTCTATCTAATATTCAAAATCAAGAGCTTAATCCCCCATAGAGCATCTCTATGCATTCTATAAAAGGATTTTTCTTGGTTTGACTCTTGATCAGAGCTCCTTAAAATGTAACATTTTTTTTTTTTTAATCACACATAAAAGGTAAGAAATTAAGCAGGGCAAAATTTAATTACAGAACAATTCCTACCTGTATTGTTAAAGATTTATTGCTGAAAAATCCTAGTTAAAGAAAACTAAGAGGGAGGTGAAGGGGGGGGGGTGGGGGAAGATGATTAATCACTTTAAAATACTGGCATCACTAGAGACGTTTTCTATTTATTATTGCCAGTGGAGTTCACGCAGACCAGGAAGAATTACTCTACATTGCAGGGGCCAGGTTCTCTGTGCCCTGAATAATTAATTACTCAGGGCTAGATGTATTGAATCAGGGTTCAAATTCCCACACACTGGGATCAGTTCTATCAAGATAATACTGATAAAGGGATGAATTTGTAATGGATATTGTTGTTGATTTATGTTGCCAGCATACCAAACATTTAGTATAAATGGTTTATGTAAAGTTTCTTCCTTGTGATTCCGCCTGTGCAGGGCCAGAAGCCCTGCACAGGTAATCTGTTCCAGCTAAAAGGGCAAAGTTATAAAGAGAGAATCAATGACTAAAGATTCTGCCACCCCTCCCCACAAACATCTTATTCTAAAACTGCTGAACTAATACAATCAGCCAAGAGCCTTTCCCTCTCCATTAAGTCCTCTATCAGTAGAGAACATACATTAAACTTCAACATGCAGAATAAGGGGCTATTTCATCCCAAAATTAATAGAATGAAAGTAGAGGAAGAAAGGAAAACAACAGCGGCGGTAGCTGAATTCAGTGGGAAGAAAGACTGGTAGCATTTGTATCAATTTCAACTCAGTTTGACTCTAAAGTTGCTATTAAAATAGCAGACACATTTAAAGTTAAGTCTAAGAAACCAACTTCTATTAATGTAGGGCTCATTTAAAATTGGAATATGTTCCACCAAGTTAAATGCATGCAAACAGACCAAAGACACTGAGAATTCCATTATAGATCTTATCTCTAAATTAAAGAGAGTACCCATCCTATCCAATCCTTCTGGGAGATTTATGTACCTAACAATGAAACACCCTATGGGCAGTACAAGAAATCCAAGCCATGTTTGTAAGGTAGCAAGCCTCACACCCCACCAGGTGTGCCTTGATTTACACACTGGACAAGTCTCTGGAAAGCCATGTGTATATTAACTCTCTTAAATCCTACACAGAAGTCACTATTGAAAGGGACCAGGCAGAAAACCCATTTGTTAACTGACAGATTACTTCATAAAGCAGTGTATCTATTACACAATCATCCAGTAACAAAACTCTAAGCTTTGAACACACAAAATCTCTCTTTTAATACCTTATCAAAATATAAAGTCTCACTGGAACAGCATTGGTATACTTGATCAAGCTCTGTTGCTTCTATACTAAGAAATGCCTCAATTAATTTCCAAATCCTGAGACTTTTAAGGTAAACAAGATCGTCCGTTCAAAGTGTGAGGAGGAAAGAAGCTTCTTTGGTCCTTATCTCCCATGCCCACCCACCCTGCTACCCAGGAGCCCCTGCCTTGACCCAAATCAGCATGGCACTTATGAAGGACGGCCCTTCCTGGGATGATCCTCACCTGCCATAATTCTTCCACTCCCATTATACTTACTACTTAGGATTGTTACATTTTTGCGACTCCCTCAACATTCATGCCACTTAACACCTTCTTGCGTTTGTCCACGCTAATTCTTCTGGCTGAAATTCTATTCTGGAAGCTCTGGAAAACTCCTCTTCATCCCTTGTGACCTGGTTCAAATATCCCCTTGAAGTCTCACCATATCTGAGTCCCTCCAAGGCAAAGTTGTTCATCCCTTATTCTGAGTCAATATCACATCTTGTATATACATTTTTAGTAGCCCTTATGATATTATGTTCAGCCATGTATCCATCAACTTAAAGAAATAATAAGCTTTGATTATGAGTCAGGGACTGACATAAATGCAGAGAACATACTGGTGAAGAGACACAGGGTGGTCGCTCTTCTCCCAGAGCTCACCTCCCACTGTAGTCACCAGACAATTTCCCACCTCTTCATCCCACTCACGGTAAGGCAGAAAGCCTTTCTCATTCATTTTTTTTTTTCTTTTTTTTCCCCCTCGTTAGTGCCAAGCACAGAACAGGTATCCAGTATGTATTAAGTTTAGCCAAATTCCATTCTGTGAGTTAAATAAACAGGTTAATTTATAGCCTTAGATTTACAGTCTCATAGATTTATATAGTCTTTAAAAATAAAGAAAATAGTCTTTATATATATATATATATATATATATATATATATATATATTCTTTAGAGAGTTATAGTTCTGTATCTAATAATGGATTGTTTTTGTCTCGTGTTAAAGAAACTTCAGACATCAATAAGTTGGTGGCAAGAAATTTGAGAGAAGCAGATAAACCCCAGAAATGTGGAAAATCTGAACTTCAACCCAAACTAGTCCTTATATTTAAGTTGAATAAGTGTGACAGGAGGAGAAATGGTGATGAATGATTCCCTTAAGACTGACCCCACATATTTCCCCTGGCTCTGCAGGGGAGTGCAAACACAGCTACTGTAAGTTCTTAAAAACCGAGGAGTCAGCAGTTGGACTTTCCTCCGGGCCCCGGGAGCTCACATCTCCACCCAGAAGTTCCCTTCTCTGAGGACATTCAGTTAATTCATGTACCTCCTTGGATTCCTGGTAGCTCTCCTCCCCAACGCACATTCAATTCACCCTTTATCCTGAGATACCCAGATGCTCTCAGTGTATGCTTCCTGGAAGAAATGGTAAATTTCCACTATTCTTAACTAAATTCCCCCTCCAACCCCCTTTGCTGACATTTTGAAAGGTATCTATATGCCTCCTGTAATTTTGTGTCTGGAGACAACGTTTTTGACAACACTGCATGTCACTGGAATGTGATACAATCATCTCAACTCCCCCACCCCATTGATCTGCTTATTAAGCTTGGATTTTCCAATCCGCTTCCTGAGAGCCAGGCAACATGATACTACTCACGGATCAGTGAATAGCTTTACATTGGCACTGACGCAAGGGCCCAGACGGGGACTGTGAAAATCTGTTTCCTACTCTATTCTCCTTTTGCGCTTGAAATCTCACATATGTGCACATACTGAACTTACAACTCGTGTGAGAGGAAGCTCCTAAGAGGTGGAAGGTGTAACTGTTTTCCCTTGTTTAGAAAAACACAATATTAAATCAACCTACCCAAAAGAATGAAGGTCAGTGGCGGTAGAGAATGATTTTGCCTTAATTCTCCATGGCCCTGCGTACAGGATAGTGAGAGGTATTTTACGTGAAAAGTGTTTTAGAATGTGATCGTGGAAAAGATAGGCCTCAAACGTAAATATTTTGGAGACTAGCAGCATCGCTGTCCTCAGAGGGTTTCAGAGTTTAGCAACTAAGTGAACATGCAAAATAGCTGGAAAAAAAAAAAAAAAAAGATATAATCCCTGAATGTGTAAAGGATGTGAAGAATGAGTAAACACACAAAAACCCTAGGTAACAAATTTCCTGGCATTTTCCTGGTTGTGCAGATCTAAAATTCTATGATGTCCTGAAATTCTACATATAATCTTCTTTTAATACAGCGTCTGTTTAAAATGGCCATTTACAGTGCACAGACCTAACTATGGACCCAGAAATCTGTATAGAAAGTCTAGCCTTTAGGGAAAAAAAAAAAAAAAAAAAAAAAAGCTCTTGATTAAAATAACACCTGTCCATGACTTCAACATCAATAAAACCTGCCACTGTTGAAATGTTGAGAATATTTCCTTCCATCTCCCTATGCCTGATCTGGGTCTTGGGCAATCATATGACTACTTCTGGCAGGGGGAGAAAGGATGCTTGAAAGAAAGAACACTTCCTTAAAGCTCAAATCCCATTCCTAACAAAATCCACAGGGCCTGATTCATTCTCTCAGACTGACGGTGTCACAATGACCTCTTGGGCACCTTCTCCTTAGCAGTCTGCCAAAGACAATTCAAAGGCTAACCTACTAAACTTGAGCTGATTTAATATAATGATTATACTTAAAATTTCCCTTTCTGATGGGAAGAGTGCAGGTAGAAGCAGAGTAGAAAAGGGATGTGTGTGTGTGTGTGTGTGTGCGCGCGCGCGTGCACGTGTGGGTGTGTGTGTGAGGGGATTACAAAATCTGGCTTAAGTTCATAGGATGAATAAAACTGAAAAGGAAAACTCAACATGAGAACATACTTCTGACAGTCTATTGTGGCAACAATGCAATTTCCAAAAGTACATTATTTATAAAGGTGATTATTTGTGTGGAGCATGGCAGGGATCAGGGAGGCTCGTGAAGCAGCTAAGGGAGGATGCACCTTACCACATATGGTGGAGAATGGCTCTGGACTTGTAAGGACAGGGTCATATGTTTAGGGGGACTCCTCAGGGCTTCAGGGTCCTAGACAAGGAGAGGAACTGGGTAGCACTTCTGAAATTATACAGTGCATGTAATGGCTAGTCCTCAATAGCTACCTACCCCTTTCAAGATTTCACTTCAACCTACTCCTCATTTCTGGCCTCTCTCACTTTGGCCCGGCATGTCGAAAAGGAGAAAGGGCATGAATGAAGACCAAACGGCAGGTACTTTATAAAGGAAATCAGAAAAATAAAACTGGAAATTAAATTCTTCCATTAGTTCTACAATTACAGTAAAATCTTGATTCGAATGACTTTTGTGGGCTATGCTATATTGCAAAAAATTCCTCATACCTCCCTGTAACCCTTTGCTATGAATCTTCAGTGTCCTCTCCCACTCTAACCCTGGACTCAGCCACGTGAAATTGTTTGGGTCAATGGGATACTAATCGATGTGATTTTAAAAAGGAGGCTCTACAAAGCCAAAAGACACACCCAGGCTAGGCTGCTGGTACCAGGAGGGCGATGAGAGGCATGTGGCAAGTTGCCCCCAGTCATCTCGGCCAAGGCCATTCTGCATCGGTTGGCAGTCAACACCTCTAGACACTAGTGCAAATTCTGGGGAAACCAGAAGAATCCCTGAGCCAACCCCAGACAAGATCAGAAGAACCACCTAGAGGACCACCCCAGTGCATGAACAATAAATCCTAACTGTTTTCATACTCTCGGGGGTTTATGGTTGTTTGTTATGTGGAATTGTGGCAATAGATAATTTACACAGGCAGTGTAGCCAATTTTCTAATAAAATTAATCCTGATTAAAAATAGGTTCTATCTTCAAAACTGCCTTCTAAGATGGTGATTTTTGAACACAACTCATTTTCCCATAGAAATGGTATAAAATAAATGGGAGTAAGATGATTAGGCTGTGCCAGAGAGCTAGTTAGATCAAGAGGTACCTGAATAAGGGAATTAATGGTTCCAAGAGCCTCAAAGCCCATGACCTCCTCACACGGACTCTAAATCTCTGGGCTGACTCTAGTACCATTTTGAAACGCCTCTGCTGTTCTTTTTGCTTACGTTGTCCCTACTCCATGAGACATCCTATCCTACCTGGTAGCCTATTCAACTTTCATCTTTTCTTCATGAAACCTGCCCTGACTCCTCTCAGGCCCAATAGCCTTTTCTACTCTCTGCTTCCGTCACACTTTGAACCTACACTTTTTACAGCACAAACTATTTTCTAAATATTTGCATTCAACGCTCAGTCACTTATTGAGCAAATATGTACTAATGCTTTTAATGTGTCAGAAACTGTGCTAGAAATCAGGTCTCCAACAGACCCCTAAAGAGGCACCGTTTCAGGTCTAGAGAGCCTTGGTTCTAATAACATGTTCCTAAAAGAACAGAGTGCACCTTATTCCATTTTGCTTTCCTAGTACCTACCACAGCATTTGCTGCCTGGTAGATATTCAAAAATGCGCTGAGTGAATAAATGAGGAAATGTACATGATTATAGAAATCACAGGTCAGAGACTGCTCAAATAAGGGAAATGTGCTCAAGACTAAGAGATTCTAGGAACAGCTGCTGACCACTCAACTCTACCCTCCATAGCTGTGGTCTCCACTAAACCAAGGAACTACTGTCTCTCTACCTAGCTGCCCAGCAGACAGTAGAAACAGGATGTCTTCTATCGCAAGATCTCTGGTGAAAACACAAGCAGAAGGAGAAGGCCAGTGGTAAAGTTAAAGCAAGCGAGGGTTTGATGTATGATTAGGACAGCAGGAGGCAGATCCCTTTAACAACTACTGAGTACATATTGTGAGCCAGACACGATGCTAGGCTTAGGGGTCCACTGAGTAGGGAGAATAAGATTACCCTAGTCTTTTGCATTATGGAACCACGCTCTAATGGGAAGACGGATGAAATCAACTAAAATCAGCTGATAAGACAATTAGAAATCACAACAATGGCAATGGAGGGAAAAATCTGGGGCAAGGAGAGCAAATCCTTGGTGCAGGAGTTATATTTTAGGCAGGGCAGTCAGGAGAGGCAGCCCAGATTAACAAGAAATAGAGAACATGCAGACAAGGCAATTAAGCCCTAACAGCAAGACCACCAACTATAAACTTTAATCACTGCTAATTTGCAATTATATCCAAAGCTTATATGAAGCATAAACTATCAGAAATGCGACGTGGCATTAGCACAACCCCGTTTCATTAAATAGGGCCTGTAAAGTAACTTTTTTTCTCATGCGTACTTCAAAGTATTCATCTGTATTTTACACATACTTATCAGGAATTAAGTGTTAAAATCATCTTGGTTTGATGTATACTTCTGCAGAAAATGTCTTCTAGTATAGCCCGGAAAAACTCAAAATAAAAGCATCATATTCAAAGTTTATGAATTGGAGTAATTTGCTGTCACTTATCCATACTACCGTTCTCCGGAAGGGACACCTGTTAGCACGGAGCATGTAATCATTTTTATTATTAAATACAAAGGTACAATTAAATACAGGCACAGGATGTGACCTGCATCATAATTCTACCCAGCCTTTCTCTTCACAATATCCTTTTCATTATTGTGGGCCTTTTGTTCCTTCCTGTTTCTTTTGTCTCACCCTAAGTTCTTGAACAAGCTATTTACAATCTGAATAATTAGCAATCAGCGTGGATCTGTGGTCTTTGGCCTCCTGTAAACGAAACATTGTGAAGTGCCTTAACGTGACATATTGAAGTACGTAAAGTTTCTATACCCTCAGGACTTTCCTTTCTTGAAAAAAGTTTTAAAGGAACCTAATGAAGAGTAAGTTTTCTACTTTTCAGACACTTGGGAATCTAGCTAGAGTTGAACAAAAATATAACCACATGTAACTGCAAACGGAATGCTCTGGGTGTGCATTATCCATATATGTGCAAAAATGCGCTATACATCAATTTACAGTGAAGACCCCTCCCCTTGGGTGCCTCCCCAGGGCAATTAATTCTCTCTCTAGGACAAGCCAAAAACAGGCTTTTGTACTTTGAAGGGAGAAAAAGAGAAAAGTAATGAGACAAAAATTAATTGAAATGAAGTTGTAAAGTCAGTCAGCCAGACACACTATAGAGAGGCTTTTATAGACCTTACAATATGTGGCCTAAAACCAGAGGTAATCTTCCTCGGTTGTTTGTGAAATGCACTAAAGCCACTGATTCACTATCTTAGCATATCTAGCTTTGATGGTGAGGGCCTTCATTTCCTGAGCCCTATGGTCTGGGAGGAGTGGCATCTTAACCCAAAATAACTGTCCTGAGGATGCTTGAGATTTATTTCTCTTACCAATGTTTCACAAACACCTACTATGTGCCAGGCATGGAGCTCAGGATCACTGTGGGGAGCAGAAATTAAAACAGATTGGTCCGGCCGCTCCAGGGTTCTGCGATACAAGAGCAAATTTTCAGTCTAACTTGGAAAAGTCACAAGTTCCAAAAAGGCTCTTCAATACTTAACCATATTTCCTTTCTCTTTCCTCTGCCGTTTTCCTAAGATATCACCAAGAATAGCACCCCAGACACATCTTCTTGTCTCTCCTATGTTCTAAGAAGATTGCAAGGTGTATTTCATAGGAACGTGTGCTTGTGGTCAAGTCCATTCCCTACCAATGCTGAGACCTGACGCTAGTTGCTTCATCTAAGGTTCTATTCGGTCATCTACACAAGGGGAATGACAATGGGGTTGACATGGGGTTAATGTGAGGAATAAGTAAGATAACTAATGTATGTTACAACATAATGGCTCTCAACAAATATTAACTATTATTAAAAGGTAAAAAAAAAAATTTTTTTCCTGGAAAGTCAAGATGGCTTTACACCTTAATTGGAAGATATGGCTACAACCTAAAATACTTTAAAAATAAAAACAAAAATGCTGTGTTTACTTTCTAGTTCAAAATGGTTTACCGCTCATTGTGACAAACTTTTTTTGAAATGTGTAACAACTGATCTCTAATCTCTGCACTTCGTGAATACAGTTTGCTCTTTTTCTCTCTCATCACTTTTTACCACTGAGGAACAACTATTCTTTTTCGTATGCCACAGTGGATAGAAAGACAGGGAAATGGTTTTCAATCCAGTGGAAAACAGCATTGACAGGATAAGCATTTCAAAATATCAGAATAACCAAATCTTAATGCAGCTGACTTCATTTTCTCTTAAAAGTAGGGAGTCTCTGCCAGTTTTTATAAAGGAGATCAACACTTGCTACAAATTGGGAAAAATCAAAAGAACCAAGTTCTAATTCCTCCAGCAGCCGCTAACCGGGCGTATTCCTATTACAGCTAATGGTCTGGATATTGTTTGCTTTTGCTTCCCAGCAACTCCCTTCTCTCCACCATGTAAGTTTCACAGAGGGGCTCAAGGCTCCACCTCCCACGGGAGAGAAAGAAGGTCCGCTGAGACTCAGGCTTCCGACCTGGCTCCAATCAGAGGCTCTCGACACAGACTTCAACCTAGAGCTAGTGACCCAGAGCATGGGACCATGAGAAATCCAACATGAAGGGGGAGGCAAACAGCAGCAGCATCACCCCTTTCTAGGGGGTGGCAGTGGCAGAGACGCCTGCAGCGATGGCAGAACAAGATGTGACACACAATAATCAGTACTAAAAGTCTTCGGTGGACCAGTGCAGGCACAGGATGGCATCTGTGGCGTTGGTTGCCACAAATAATTTTGGGTCCCTCATTTTTCAGGCTATGTCTTCAGCCTTCCCAGCATTTCTGCCTCTTGCTCAAGGCCTGTGCCTAAAACTCGAGGCAAGTCCCAACCCCTGCCTCAGTTTCCTCATCGCTTGAGCCACAGAATGGAACTTTGAGATCTCTCAGGTTCCTGCCAGCTCTACCAATTTTCTACATAGCGCTCATAAAACTTCAAAGACACGAACTGGAAACTTGAGAATCTAATTCTGTAACAAAGCAGAAGCCCTTTAATGGGAAACGGGACAGGCAAAAGTGAGTGAAAGAATCCTTTCACTTACACGAAGCCACCTTTCAGTGCCCGTCTCCTCATTTGTGTGTGAGTTTATGCACACAACTTTTTACAAACCAGCTGGAATGGTTCAACCGGCCCCAGGGAACATTCTGAGTGTGAGCTACATAATAAATACATGCAACCGTGTGCTGAGGGCCGGCTGGGGAATTCTAACTGGAAGCAGCCTTTTGAGAACCTTTATCTGTTGCATGGCGAGTCCTGTATCTTATCAGATTTCTCTCTCTAATCACAGGAAGATTCCACACCTTATCAAATTGTTATCAAATCAGTCTGACCAGACCCCAATGTACTGATTGAAGAGAATGCGTACTGTCACATTAACATGAAAAGCAGGCTAATTCTAGGCGCTCGGGGAGAACCTAGGGGCTGGAGACTCAGAATACCTGCGTTCAGGACCCACATGCCACAGACTGACTTGATTCTGGGCCTGGTCCTTTTGCCCCTCAGAGTCTGTTTCTTCATCTGCAAAATAAAGTTAACACCAAGCTCTGTGCCGACCTTCTAGAGTAACTGCAATGATCCGATTAATCCATAATCGGAAGCATTTGTCAACCGGGAAGCCTTCTAAGAATGAAGCTATTACTGTTAAAAAACATTCCCTTCTACTAAATTTACCTTCCCTTCCCTTTTGTTTGAGATAGTCTTTTATTTGTTATCCAAATCATAAATATTCCTCAGTTATCAGAATATCTCTTAGTAACCCACATTCAGTGTTTACTGAGAAACTTTATTTGGGGCTTGAAACTCTAAAAGAGGAAGACAAGTAAGAATTGAACTCTTTTTAACTATAAAAACAAAACCTCAGACTCATTTGACAAATATATCTAACGGGCATTGTTTCAAACTGTAGTAAGAATATCCAACAGCTTCTACTTGAACTTGATATTTACTAAGCAAAATTCTGATCTTAGTTTGGTTATTCAAGTAAGTTTGCCCTACTGGATTTTTTTTTTTTTTTTCCAACAGTAATTATGACTCATCTGATCTACAAGGGGTATTTGGTTTCCCATAAGAATCAATAAATGAAGAGCAGGGACTTAGTTCTATCCACCCCAACTATCACCACCACCAATTTACCTGCAACAAGGACAATTGGTATGTTGGAAGGTGTTAACCTATCTGTTGTCTAAAATAATCCATTTATAATTCAATAGCCTGTGAGTTTGGCTAGTAATCATCAACTTAGCAGAGCCTGACCACCCTGAGAGAAATGAAAATAATAGATACTCTCAACCTTTACAATCACGATCATATGCTGAGGCAGAAGACTGAGGTGTAAAGGCTGTGAGAATGAGCTTGACATAGCCCTTGCTTTGCTGCCACTTAACTACCTCCTAACAGCTAGTAGAATACATAGATGAAAAGACAAAGTTTATGCACAATGCAGTTATCAATGAAATGATGTCAATATTGCAAACACAATCATCAAATACTATGCCAGATGCTCTAGCCATATTTTTAAAGCCAACAGATTTGTTCTTCTGTAAAGTTAAACACGGAGGAGAAAAAATAAACTAGCCATAGTAAGAAAAAAGATATTCTACTTTGAGAAAATAGCTTGAGTTGTAAATTGCCAATGACTCAGTATGACTACCCATACTTTTAAAAAGGCTAGAAAAAGAACTTAGACTGGGGCGCCTGAGTGGCTCAGTCGGTCGAGCGTCTGACTTTGGCCCAGGTCATGATCTCGCGGTCCATAGGTTCGAGCCCCGCATCGGGCTCTGTGCTGACAGCTCGGAGCCCGGAGCCTGTTTCAGATTCTGTGTCTCCCTCTCTCTCTGACCCTCCCCTGTTCATGCTCTTTCTCTCTCTGTCTCAAAAAATAAATAAACATTAAACAAAAAAAAATTAAAAAAAAAAAGAAAAATAACTTAGATAATTGCATTCTATTATCTCATTTGAAAATGCACATTTCAGGGGCACCTGGATGGCTCAGTGGGTTAAGCGTCCGACTGCAGCTCAGGTCACGATCTCACAGTTCGTGAGTTTAAAGCCCGGCGTCGGGCTCTGTGCTGACAGTTCAGAGCCTGGAACCTGCTTCAGATTCTGTGTCTCCCTCTCTCTCTGTCCCTCCTCCACTCACACTCGGTCTCTCTCTCTTTCTTTAGAATAAATAAGCATTAAAAAAGTTAAAAAAAAAAAAAAGAAAATGCACATTTCTGAGTTTAAAAAAAAATCCCTTTACACACACACACACACACACACACACACACACACACACACACACATTTTATTTCATTATTCTGTCCTTTAATGATACTTCAACTTCTAGCTGGCCAAACTACATCTCATATAAAACTTGAACATGGATATACTGGAGGATACTGAAAATTGTCTTTGATCAGGTTGGCTGTAATAACGGCTTTTTATTTTTTTTAAATAAAAGTTTAAAAAAAAAAGAAGAATGCCCTTATAAGTTAACTATACTTTAAAATGTTCTAAGTTGGGGATGGTGCACTTTTTATGTAAAGGCTGTATGATCTCTATTGATGTACTCAACTCTGTTGTGGACATTACCTAAACAAATGAACATGCTAAAATGTAAATTTTATACAATTTTGTGCCACATAATTTAACCATTATAAATGTAAAAATCATTCTCAGCCCACAAAATAAGAGGCAGGCAGGGATTTGACCTCTGCTCTAGAGGGAAAAAATACGAGAGAGAGAGAGAGAGAGAGAGAGAGAGAGAGAGAGAAGGGGAAAGGAAAAAAAATAGGTTAAGATTACCCATGAGCTGACAATTGTTCTAGGTGGAGACAGTACGTTTAAGTCCAAAATTCTCTTCTCCTTTTGTATACCTTTGCACATTTTGAGAATAAAAAGTTAAAATTTTGTAACTCAATGAGTATCCTTTCACAATGTATACATATATCAAATCATCACATTGTACACTTTAAATACCTTATAATTTTCTTACTTATACCTCAATAAAGCTGGAAAAAATGTAAATTTTTAAAAGAGGAAGAGAAAGAAAGGATAGAAGGAAGGGAGTGAGGGAAGTTGGTTTATTTTTGCTGCCAGCACCACCATTATGCTGAGCTAGTCTCCCAATAACAAATGTATGGTTCATTTGGTTCAGGTGAAGTTTCCTTTACCCTGTCATGTGCTGTCCACATTTTCACACCAAGTTGTTCAGAAAGTCCCCTTCAAGGGGGAAAAAAATGACTACAGAGCTAATCAATGCCTCCCTGTACTTGAGAAGACATTTCTAATATTCTAGAGAGTTTTATTCAAATCTGCACTCAATAAATATGTAAGAAAATTTAAAAATGAATGATTCAAAAATAGGTTACAGGCTCACTTCTGACAAACTATTACATAATTTAATATTAAATAGTACCATTAAAACAGTTGTTTCACCATAAAAGACCTCAACGAATGTCAAAAAATCTTCTCCTTGTCTCTGAAATGCTACAGAATGGTAAGAAACAGCAAGGTTCAAGTGGAAAAAACAAACAAACAAAAAACCCCAATAAAACCAACCAACAAAAACTACCCATGCCCTCACACTTCTAGTCATCTCGTATAATATAAAAATAGTAATGATAAATTTAGATATCATACAATGGCACGTCACATTGAAAAAATATATTTTTAGCTTTACTTACAACTTTTAAATACAGGCTGGGATATATCAAGACTATTACTAATGTTTTCCCTTTTATTTTATAATGAAAAAATAGTCAAATACCATACTTCAGGGAGTTGGGTTTCTTGCCCATATTCCCAGCAATTCTCAAAGTCTTCCTGGAAATGCTAGTCAGTGGCAATTGTCAAAGACAGATCCTGGCTCAGACTTAAGCAGCCCCTGAGTCAATCCTGAGTCAGTCTTGATCATACTTGGCAATATAGGAGTCTCATCCCTCCAGCATTAGAATCTGCCTGCAAACTGTTACCGACCTTCAGGGAACCCCTAGACAAGGAATCCCTGGTGCTTACCAGGCTATAGTGTCCCCTGCCAGGCATAGCAAGCATAAGAAGTCTGCACAATATCTGCTTTGCACCCCTAGGTTCCTACCTGGACTAGAACTCTGCTCTCATCTCAAACTTACGTGGCCAGAGCTCTGATGTTCTGCCTAGCTCTTCCCTCAAGAACTGGCCTCTGTCTCTCCATTTCAGGAGGATGCTTAGTGTCTGCCATAGACCACCACCACCCCCCCCCCCCAAAACACACAAACACACACATGCTGTGCTTTCTCCTAAAGAATCCCCAAGATGCTGTTATGCACTTGACTCCACAGGTCATCACTTCACTGAGAACACTGCTTCCCTGCTCAGTCCGCCTCCTCCACTGATAAGAAGGACTGAGATGAGGAGTACTAAGACAGCAGACAGTCACTCCCTTTTGGAAGACTGCTCATAGTCAGGCCAGATTGTTCCTGGTTCAATTCTCCTACCAGCTTGCCTTAGGAAAGCCGTGCCCTTCAAAGTCATTGAAGGCAGTCCATACTGCAAGGACAAGAAACGTTTCAGCAGACATGGCCAAGGTGTAGCTGCCACATACAGAGCTAGCTATAAAAGCAGGTTCTGTGAATCTCTTACTACTCACAGCAAATAAGAAAAAGAGTCACTCATCTACCTTTATCAATATCCTAGTTCAAGATACATATTCAAAGTTGATTTTATTTGATTAGTTTTTAATTCATCTGTTTGCAAAAATTTATACATCAAAAATGCTGAATTCTAATTAAACACTTAAGCCTAAGAATCAAAGACCCAAACGGACTCTAACAGTCTGTTCACCTGAAGGAGAGGGCAAAATCATAATATATTACTCCATTAAAATATAACTTGAAATACAGCATATTAGTCTTCCACTTAACACACGTCTCGAACTTCTGAGGAATGCTGCACAAAGACGCTTTTGTAAAACCACTCCACAGCACTTTGATGTGACCGTATGTTCATTAAAAGGAAGTATTACTACTTACATACATAAGGTACATAATGAATTCAGTATGTGTCTAGAGTTGGCTAATGCCATTAAAGCACACGCCAAAAGCGCAGACTATAAATCAAAATGAGATTTGTCAAATAAGATCTTAATATGACTCAGGTTCGAAATAAATAAGTAAACCACTAACATTTTGATATGGGATTCGTGAAGAGAGCCAAGCCCAAACTGACACCAGGTTGCAATTGACATCCCTGTGTTCTATCTATAGCTTTGGCTATTCCTCTCTCTCTTCCACCTGGATAAGTACAAAATTAGCATGCACCAGGCATTCTTCACTCCCCTGGGGGTTTGTATCTCTAACGCCATTTTAAAGACTGATATTCTTTCCAAAATGTTGACATAAAACAGTTGGGCAGTTACAGATTTTTTTTTTTTTTTTTTTTTTTTTTACAGCCCACATTACTGAAGTTTTGAAAGACCTGGATTATTCTTAAAACAGAATTTGGAAAACATTTGACATTAGTTTACTATTTCACTTTCAAATTGAGGAAGATTTAACAAAAGACCAAAAAGGGCAGGCCTATAAATAAAAAAGCCAAGCCATAAAAACAGCTATCAAAAATAAATAAATAAATAAATAAATAAATAAATAAATAAATAAATAAATAAGAAAATCTAGTCAGTGTAGTCAGTGGATACTGCAGTTATCCAGGAAGTGTGAGAAAAAGATGGATATTGTTCAATGTATTATACTTTCTCTTTCCTGTGTCTCTACCCTCTCTCAGCCTGGGGTCCTTTCCTTCACATCAGCATAAAATCTCACCCAAGACTTTCCCATAAGTCACTCCGATACATCCCTAGATCCTGAGTTCCCTGCATCAAATGTTGCTTTCATTCACTGCATGCCCACTGCCGGCCGAATTCAAAATGAACTCCTTAGCATGGCATACCCAGTCCTCCACGATCCAGGCCCTTTTTGTGCCTCCACACCTCTACTCACCCTACAGAAGCTCACGCTCTATTCAGCTGCTTCCTGCATTCCACATTCCTTCATGCCTTTGGCCACAATGTTCCCTTATACAGCCTCCCCCACCGACTTTACCTGGTTATACTACTCATTCTTAAAGTTCAGCAAATTATTACTTAAGGAAGCTTTTCTAGATCCCCCCACACACACCCACCTTAGGTATATGCCTCTCGCAGAACTTTTCACGCAGTACTAGAAATCACCATTGGCTTGTCTGTATCCTCTAACAGTCAAAGAGCTTTTTGAGGAAACGAAGCATTTCCTGTAATTCTTGTATCTCTAGTACCTATCATATTACCTATAGACATGGTGCTAATATATGATATGCTGAATAGATAGATAAATAAATAAATAAATAAAATTACCAGTCATATAAAGAATGCAATGAAGAATACTATCCTGTCTAGAAAGATACGAGTCTTAATAACGAATCACATTATTTCAACTTGCCATGCAAGGTATTGCTTCCCTTACAGTCATTGAAAACATCCCAAGACCAAAATGTTAAGGCCAAACTTAAGGAAGAAGAGAGTACAGAAGTAAAGAAAAGAAAACCTTGGAAAGTACTGACACTGATTTTTGGAGTCTACACAGACATGGCAGTAATATGATGCAAGCCTAGATCTACAGTAGGCGCACTTCAGTTCAGAAGTAACATGTTAACATTCAGTCAGCCTCTTCCCAAGAATCATCAGGAAGTTCAGCAGTATTTACATGGAAACCATTTTTTCACATCCTGGGGCTTGTCACTAACTTCTCGAGAGCAGAGTTATCCACACCAGGTAAAGATCTAGACCTGAGGCCCTCCTGACAGAATCAGATTCTGTAACGGGTTGAAAGCCTGAGTGGTGAGATGTAGGCTGGGCAAGAAGGTCAGCAATCTGGGAGCGGGAGACTCAAATTCAACTGCTGCTCTCACGCCATTCTCCAACATTCCCTCACAAGATATCATAGCTCAGGAGCTGATGGAGGAAAATCAGACTGCTCAGCTCTTATTTCCCTTTAGTGGATTAACCAACCATACCTACAGAGACCGCCGCAATCAATCCAAGTGCTCCTTGGTGCTGCGATAGTACGGAATTTTCTAGAGGACTCCTGGTTCGATCTGGACACAAAGAAAACTGAAAGCAATCACAAACCCATGGAGCGGTCACAAACCTACTGACCAGGAAGGAAGCACTCCTTGCTCAGTGGCTGAAGGACGCAAGCAGAGACCTCCCTTCTTGTGGAGACAGGAGCGATCTGAAGGTCTGGGGACAACTTCAGGTCCCACGTGCTATTAGAGCCCTGCCATCACACACGGACACCTCCCTTCCCAAGTGCTAGAGCCTTCCCTTAGTGTGAGTCCGGAAAACCTTGATGGCGACTTGTTTTAATGTGTGACTCTGTCCAATTCGATACAAAACACATTTCTATATCAAATGCAGGTGGTAGAGGTGGAAATTAGGGAAGATTTTCTTCCTGCAAGCTCTCTACTGCTCAATAGCCTTCTAAGTTCCAATCACTTGGATGGTTATGCTTGGAATTTCTGTGACTTGGTTTCCTCTGGTTTCTGGGCAGCATTGCTCTCTAATATCTGCAGCCAGCAGAATAATTTCAATAAAAGACCTGATAGGATCTGGTTTTTCTGTTGTTTCTAAAATTTCCAGTTCAGTATCTGTGAAAAATAGTTAAAATGCCAAAATTCAAAGTGAATTAAGAGGGGGAAATAGTCTGGGGTGCCTAGGTGGCTCAGTCAGTTAAGGGTCCAACTTCGGCTCAGGTCATGACCTCACTCTTCATGGGTTCGAGTCCCGCGTCGGGCTCTGTAATGACAGCTCAGAGCCTGGAGCCTGCTTCAGATTCTGCGTCTCCCTCTCTCTCTGCCCCTCCCTCTCTTGCACTCTGTCTCTCTCTCAAAAATAAAACATGAAAAGTTTTTTGTTTTTTTTTTTTTTTAAGAGAGGGAAATAGTCTGAAACTTGTAGCTCGAAAAGTACAAATAATGAGGGAAAAGTACCCACTCAAAATCTGCTGCTTGGGGAGCACTAGAGGAGGGGGGGGGGGGGGGTCAAGCATAGACCCACCCAGCACACAGAGAGCCCCCAATAGCACCTAGATACAGCCACAGGCTTGCTAAACAAAAGACACTTAATAACACAAAGGGGAGGAATGTAGGTAAGTGTTTTCTAAATTAAAATTTGGGGGGTGAATCAATTCTATTCACATTTGGGGAGGGGTGAGGAGAAGGACCAAGGTTACATTAAGCAACAAATGTAGCAAATTAAAAGAATCAAAGCCTACTGAGTGAGGTATTTAATATCATTTAGGTATTTATGTGTTTTAAATATCATTCTAAAGTATATATTTCAGTATGTTTATTGATAATTTTTACACGGAGCTTCTTTTAAATAGGGTCTTTTGCTACTGAAAAGAAACCAGACATGACTCAGTGGAGAAATGTTTTTCTCTCTTTATTCATGCTTAAGGATCATGAAGACACTAGTCTTACCAAAAGATGTGATTGAAAAAAGAAACATGCAAGTTGAAGATAGAGGGTAAACATAAAAATATACATTAATCTTGCTTTATGTATTTCTAATAACTAGCATGTACTATTACTTACTTTTTAACATACTGTTTGCAGAGGCTGCTGTTGAAAAAGAGAATTTAGGTTTATTTTATTCCTTTAAGGGGGTAGAAATAGTGAATTTCTCCTGAGTTATTCAGATTACTTTTTTCAACAATAATGTATTTGCACCTCTTCTTTTACCAAAACAGATTTGAGGTAGCTCACAGGGTTTTGTATACAGAATATTATCAAGAGAACTTTCTGAAGCCTCTTCTCAGGTATCTTTCAAACTTTGTCTTTTCTGAAGGAAAGTAACCCTGCATGAATCACCAAGTGTGTTCATTATTGTATTTCTCAGGTTAAAATGTAGAAGGATTTAAAACTCCTGAAAAATATGATGAAGTTTTTGGTTTACTGAGAGGCTTTGTGATTACCTATCCCAAGTGAATTGAGAGTTATATATTAATCATCTCTGACATAAAGTACAAAAAACAAAATACATAAAGTACAAGTTATTCGATTTTGTTCTTAATCTGATAGTTGTTCACCTGCTTAATGTGTTTTCATCATTTTCTTCCCAAAGCCTTATTCTTCTGAATGGATAGGAAATTGCATATACTACTTTTCCAATGAATGCAAGGATACCTCTTTGGTTTTGGATAGTAAAGGAACAGTAGTTATAGAAGCTGCATGGGAAGTCGGTTGTGTGTGTGTGTGTGTGTGTTTGTGTGTGTGTGTGTGTGTGTGTGTTTAATGTGCAGAGCTAAGTATAAAAAGAAAAGTAGGTGTTGTGTGGTTCATGTTTTCTGTGGGCGGATATAATGATCTAAGGGGTGCTTTACTAATATAGAGTGTGATATGAGTAAGTATTAATAGTAATAATGAAACCCATTTGAAATTCACATTCTAATATAGTGTTCTATTTGGTTCCAGAGAATATAATCTACTAAGGTGTTAGTTTTATTTATAAAAACTATGTACCATTGACTTTTTTTTTTTTTTCAGTTTTTCTATATTATGTCACCAGGGCTTGGCTATAGAATTGGCAGTTGAAACTAAACTGTGGGACTTTTTTATTGCAGAGACGTTTTTATTACTGCTATTTCTTGTAAGCTGGACATAAGCTTGGCTTTCCACTACACTAAGAAAGCTGTGTGTGTTGGGTGCAGAACAGCTCCAAAATGGACTTGACTGCTGTTTCTTTCTCTTTCTTTTTCTAAACATTTATGTTGGCAAAGACTTTGGATCCCCTTGAAAGAATGCTACAAAACACAGTAAGTGGGTAGATCAGTGGGCATCTAGGGGCTCTGCCAACAGCCATGTGAGACATTACACTGTCATGCAATCAAATAGCAGGAAAATCAGTTCTTGAAGACCAATCATTACAGCTTTTTATTTCCTATTTATTTCCCCAAGTGCCATTGACGATTATTTCTTCCCCCCGCTTCTTTCCAGATGTGATCTATTGCATTGTATTTCTGAAGAATTATTCGAGACAACTGCACTGGACAGTTGCTGTAAGCTTCAATATATAGCACACTGAACTATACATTTCTTGGCATATGTTTTACTAATGTCTCTAAAGCAAAAGCAGAAAACCCTCCTAGTTTTTACATCTTAACTGTAAGCTACAAGTAATTAGTTCCGTGCCCAAGCATTTTAAAGTGTCCCATCAATATAAAGAATATAACAGTAAAATTTTACTGAGAAATCTATAATTTCATGTTTAGGATCAAACAGTCCCATCTACTTAAAAGACTATAATTAACATGAACATTTAGCCTGACCAAACAGATTGGCATTCAACACAAGCAGATGATATGAACTAGGTTTTAGCGAATTTAAACAAATAGAGCATATTTTACATAATGATAATGATAGCATTTGAGACAGCCTAATTTTAAGCTCTCCATGCAGATGAAACTAATGGATGTGCCATTGTTTTGTGGTGTCCAAAGAAAGGAAATAAGATTTCACTTTTCTTTCACAAAAGAAAAACAACTTGAAAATATGGCTTACTGATGGCTAAGGCCATACTGACGGATGTATTTTGTTCTAAGAGCTAACATGGGTATAAAATTTAATTCCATGAAATGTGGGTCCGAGAAGCATTTTAAATTCATCTTTTCAAAACTTTATGCTTCCTGGGGTCTAGGGCAGAAAAGCTTCAGGATGAGTCTGAAATATCTTGTCATAGCAGATGGCAGAGAAGTCATCATAGACCACTGACAGCATGTTAAAACAGCTTAGAAGCCAACTTGAGAAGGTGCCCATAGGCCAGAGATAGGGAATCTGGGCATCACTAATCAATTGACACACATTAAACATAGACGTTTTATACAAAATGTGCCTCAAGGTAGGCAAAGAGGTAAGGCAGGGAAATTATAAGTAATTCAAATAATAATAAATGAAGTTGGAAAGGCAGCTGGAAAAGTACCCTGAACCTCTAATAAGATACTGGTATTGACCTAGGCAATGATGATAATGACCGAATTAAACAACAACAACAACAACAACAAAAGAAGCAGCAGGAAGACGTGTCATGGAAATTCACACCGCTGCTTAAAAAGTATTTTTGACAAAACAATTTGATCCAGCTTCTTTGTAGCTAGTCATCAAAGATGGCTCTCCTCTCCCCAATAAATTATGCTATTACTTTTGTAATGTCCTATCCCTTAAATCTGGGCTGTCCCTGTGATTCACTTTAATAGCAGCGTGTGGTGGAAGCGACACTGTGTGAATTCCAAGGCTAGGTCTGAAGGGTCTTGCATTTATGCGTTGGTCCCTTGGTATGCTCATTGCGGTAAGCCAGTCACCACGGAAGAAGTGTCACTACCCCATGAGAAAGTCCAAGCTAGCCACATGGAAAAGCCACGATGAGAGAGAGATGCTGGGCCAGCTCTCAGCTGACCAGTCTTCTCAGCCCAGGAGCCAGACGTGTAAGTAAGAAAGCTCTTAGTGCTCCTGCCTCAACGACCATCTCATTGCAACTATATGAGGGATCCCAAGTGGGAAACACCCAGCTGAGTTCCCCATCCTCACGATTGTGAGAGGGTCCATTAATATTTTAAGCCACTAAGTTTGGGTGTTGTTTCTTATGCAGCAACAGAGGATTGGAACAAGCCTAACTGCTACCTGTACAGAAAATACAGAAGTACCATTAAATGAAGGAGAAAACAAAGGAATGGAGGGGAAACCTATTAGTTATAAGAGGACTTTCTTTATTGGCGTACGTGAACCTTAACTAGGATTTTGTTTGTTTTATGGGTTGATTTTTAAATCAGGAGCCGATTAAAGTTATAAGACTATGGGGAACATGTGAACATGAACGGATATCAGATATTAAGAAATTATTTTTAAAACATTTTAGATGTGGTTGTATTTTTTTTTTTAAGTCTTTAACAACGGATTTAAGAGGTGCACGCTTGGGGTTATGAAACAAGTCATGGAGATGAAATGCTGTACTTACAGCAACATAGTCAATAATGTTATAATTATGTTGCATGTGACAGATGGTGACTACAGTTACCAGTGGTGAGCACTGAATAACATACAGAATTGTTGAATCAATATGTTGTACACCTGAAACTAATACAACACTGTATATCAATTATACTTCAATATTTTTTTTTTTTTTACAAAAGGATACGGACTAAAATATTCATGGATGAAAAATATTTGTTCTCTGGAGGGCAGGGGAGAGTATATAAGAGTACAGATGAAGTTTAGCCATGAGTTTGTAAAGGTCCAAACTGGAAGTCCATTTTATCATGCTTATTATTTCTACATTATGTTAGAACTTTCTCTCAATAAAACTGTGTATGCTTTGTTGAACTACTGGGCTGTATTTTTTGTTAAAGTGTGTGACATACTTAACACCTAATGGTAGCTAAAAGAAGCCATAATGTTATCAATCTTCATTTTGGAAAGTTCTTTTTCTTTTCTTTTCTGTTTCTTCCAAACAAATACACAAAACAAAACAAACTTTCACATCCTCACATATTTAAAATACTGATCCAGATATTTATCAATGATTCCCTTTCCCCCACAAAATAGGAACCATAATATCCCATTCTAGCATACATAACTGAGCTAGGTCAACCAAGATCATTTATGAGAAAAAAAAAAAAATGTTCTGAAAACCATACTCTGCTACACAAATGTAAAACACTGTTGGCCGTGGAAACCATGTGTTGGGCACAATATTTGGCATATATGCAGTGAACTCTCTCAAAACCTGAAATCTCAGAACTCTTTTGTCTTTAATGCATTTGGCCCTAATGCCAGATATAATGTCTGGAAAATCGTAGAAAAATTATATATAAGTTATAAGTTATATAACTTATATAACATATATATATTATATATATTACATATATAATATATATATATATATATTTTGGATGAACGAGTAAACAGGGAGGAAGAGGGCATGGAGATTTTTGATACATTAGCTTTTGCCATTGATCCTACATCTTTTCTAAAAAAAAAGCCAACTAAGATACACTTGAAACGAATGTAACGTTGTGTGTCAACAATACTTCCGTGTAGAAGACAAAGGGTCAGTTGGGCAACAGAGTGTGGGGCAGATAGCTTACCATGAACCCACCAGAACTATCTGCTCAAACAAGTTATATGCACACATAGCCTATTATTATAAATTTTAGCACTGTTTTCAAGCTTGTATATACAAAGTAGAAAAGGGATGATTACTGTCTCAGTATGCTACACCTGATTAAATCTACTTTTGTGTGCTTTTGATTTTCTTAAAAACTAATTATAAGGGGACGAAAGCTTGGTATTTAATACATGCTGGTCAAGTGAGCAATAAACAATTGCAAACTTTCCTAGGGGCTATTTTGCTCTGTCTCATCATCAGGAAGCTAAAGCATATGTTAGATGTTAGCCTGGGTGGACACAAATGTGTCCTATTTATTCAAGGTTTCCTTTGAAGCCACAATTTATAACTTTTGTTTCTTAGGGGTACATGTCAAACTTCATTTAGCATTGGTTGGTATCCAGATACACTGAATAGCAAAAAGGCAGAATTCAGGGGCAAAATAATATGCCTGCTATATGAGCAATGATGCCAGTTTCGTTTATCTAACTCACAGATAACAAGAGGAGAAGTACAATGGAAAAGATGGCAACAGAAAATCAGGATAAAAATTATTTAACCTGTAAGCGTAAACTACATATGCACAAGAAGAAATATGAAATATGTTTTAGATCAATGTCTAAGAGGTGGATAATTGTAGAGTAAGTTCTTTTAAAATGTTGTGCTTTTTAACCCTTAAATTTCAAAGGTTATATACTCACCTGGTGCATATCTATTTGCATAAAATTTTCCTTTCTCCTAAGAATGTTTTGCAAATTTTTTTCTGGAAGAATCTGCAAATTTATATACATATATATATATATATATATATATATATATATATATATATATAAATATATATATATATTTATATATATATATATATATATATATATATATATTTATATATATATAAAGAGATATTGGTACAACTGATGCTTCACTTTATGACATGAAAAGTAGAAATTTGGTGAATTTTATGGATATTATAGACTATGGATATTGTAGAATATCCATAAAATCGACCCAAATAAAGCAATATTTAAATGTTTTATACTTATGAAGTTATGTTATATTTATTAATTCATTTAGATCTCAAAACACACTGTGAATGAGGTCTTATAAGCCTAAATTCATAGATTTGTAAGGTGGGACTCAAAGCTCAATAAAGTTTGTAAACTTAAGTCATGTACTTACATATTGCTGAGTGTTTCAACTACACTATGACACTTTGGAAAGCAGATTTCAAGTATGACTGTGATTCTTATATTTGTGGGACGAGTTATCATGCCCTTTTCGACATTAGTTTTCTAAGACTCATCCATGTTGTTCAGTTTAGCTGAGTTCATTCACTTCCAATGCTGTTTTACTCCATGATGTGAATACACAGGCTATTTATTCATTGGTCTCTTGATGGATATTTGAATTATTTCCCTTTTGAAATTGTACCCTGTGCTTCAGTGAACTTTTCTGTACATATCTCCCTGTGGACATGTGTCAGAGTCTCTCTGGGGCACACATTTAGTAACAGAATTACTGAATCACAAGGTGTGTGTATGCTTAACTTTATTAGAAGTGTTTGTTTTCCAAAGTGTTTATATCAACTTACATAATACATCATCTTATGCTAAAAGCAAAACTAACCAATAGATTATTTTCAAATACATTTACGTAAGACAAAAAAAGATGACAGAGGATAATAAAAAAAAAAAAGACTTCCAATAATAAAATTCATAATAGCAGTAATTTCTAGGAAAGAGCCAAGAGGATGAAATGGGGTGTATTCACAATTTGTAGTCACAAATAGCCTCAATGTATTGATAATATTCTTGGTTTTAAGGTCACTTGTGGATTCCCGGGTGTGTGTGTGTGTGTGTGTGTGTGTGTGTGTGTGTGTGTATACATCTCCCTCCCTCCCTCTCTCTCTCTCTCTCTCTCTCTCTATATATATATATATTACACATCTATAGGGGTGTGAAAGCTTAGTATATATAGATGTGTATATACATATAGATGTGTACATATACATATATAGATAGAGATGTATATATGTATACATGTGTATACATATATATATATATATATATATATACGTATACATATACACATACGTATATGTGTTAACTATATTCTTTTATATGCACCAATATTTACATAATATTTACATAATGTTATACCTCAGTGTGTACAATAATAAGGATCTTAAAAAGAGGTTAGGAGCCTTGAGAATTATTGGCAAATACAACTACTTTACATTTTAAAATAAGTTTATTATATTTTTTTTAAGATGGAAATAAAAATAAAAGCAAGAAATAAGTTTTAATGTATCATGCCAAATTTTGATAATGTTGAGGTTCCCAAGAGAATACTCCCTTTTTGTCAATAGTTTTTAGAACCCTCAATCAAAGTTCACAGAAATTGGACCTTGAGAAATGAAGGAATGGATTTGGTGATGTTTCCTCTTCTGGGGGAATTTTTCCTCGAGCTGATACATCTATCTTGAAAACATTCAAATTAGTCAGTTTTCAAAGACTTAAAATGATGACAAATTACTAACCCAGTGGTTCAAAGAAGAAAAATTAAGTCCAGTATTCCCCAAAGTAAACATCAGCATATAGCCCCAGTAAGCAATTTATTGATAAATTAAATACCTGCAATAGTGTACTTATATATAGAAGTACTTGAATTTACATATTACAGACATTTGGACCATATGTAAAAACAGACATTTATAAGGCATTTGATAACAAAATATCCAAGCAGACGTTCTAATATGTTCTTCTACACCCAGTAGATGGTCTTGTGCGCCCCAGAAGGCTCACACCGTCAACTTTAGAGGTCATCGGAGCAACCCTACAAGGATTATATTAAGGAGCACATAGCCCAAACTCACAGAACAGGACTCTATTTTGTTTGTAAATCCCATTATTTGGTTATTTATTCAACCTATTTCTATTACTCTGAAGAAATTAATGTGTCTGTCAGATTCAAGTTGGTAACACCCAATAGGCTCAACAGCTGTATTTGCAAATAGGGTAAATGAGAATTAAAGGCACCATCTTTAGGTTTGACTTATGTTTCAGGGACTCAAAGGAAAAACAAAAACAAAAGCATAAGACCAAAAAAGAAGAAACAAATCACCTTTGTGTTATTGGGTAATTGATTTTTTTTTTTTAAGGTTTCCAAGTAGATAAAATCAACACCTTAAAAGACTTGTCTTTAACCCAGGATTTCTTTTATTTAAGCATACAACTGAGGGTGCCTGCCTAGAGGAGTAATAGTTTGTTCCTAACAAAAGAGTCTGGATTCCACAATATGCCTTTTGCCAGAGGCATCGTTCCCCAAAGCGCACAGCTAACTGCATCTCCTGCTGTACCTGTAACAATTTAATTGTAGAAGTCAGCCTAGTCAAGCATCTCCAGCTCATGACTGGGAGACATGAAATTCATTGTCATTATTGTCCCTGTCATTTTGGATCATTATATCCTGCTGCAGAATTTTCCTCACTTCAGTGCATTTTTACCTCCAGGAGCCAGGGATTATAGCTGAGGTTGGGGTGGGGGCAGGACCGTGAACTACATTTACCTCAGGGGAGCCAGAGATTAAATTGGCTTTGCTCTCTCACGAGCTGAATTCATCTATTTGTATGCTGTTGAGTTTTAGGCTGGAATAAAAATGAATATTCTAGTGAAACCTGGGCTTTAATTCCCCCTTTGAAACATGGATATAACCAACTTTTATTTACATTAGGAAAGCTAATGTAATTTCCTGTAGGTTGCGATTTTCATATGTGCATAAGGAATACTTAAGGGCATCATTGGGTATGAAATAACAGACATCTCTCTCTGTCAGTGCCTTGATGCTCACAAGGAAGAATTTAAAGCCATAATTTTGTTCTCCAGTCTCATCTTATGGAAGCTTAATGGCTGTATTTAATGGTTTTAAATATTTAATGATTTTTTAATTATATCTCATGTTCTGTGCACTGGATTGGATAACTGGAGTCCAACTAGAATGGCAGCAAAGAACATACTCTGGAAACAGATAGACTGAAGTAAAGTTGACAGAGGAAGGCAAAATAAGTTCCTGAAGAAACCGGCACCCCCTCCTGCGCTGATTCCTATCTCATGGCATGCTGAGTTGCTCAAGAGTGTCATGCCTTAAATACTTCTGGCTGACTTAGGAGAGTTGAAGCAGCCACCATATTACCTGGTACCCCCTTCTTAGAGGTAATGACCATGGCCGGCATCAGTCGATGGCTCTCTGGTAGCAGAAGGCAAGAAACAGGTAAGAACCACCAGGATTATGTCTCAGTCATAAAACCAGTGAGTTGACTGTGTGTTTTCTCTAACAGAATAGATGAAGAAAATATAACCTGATCTGTCCCTTCCAATCCCAACTTTCATTTCATATAAATTTCACTGAGAAATTTGACATTTACTTTGCACTGAAAAAGATGGTACTTATTCCTCCATATGGGTGAGTTTGTTTTTCAGCACTTAACAACAAAATATGGCAATGGATCATACCTATGCCAAGCACATAATAACCGCTATAATTACTACATTTGAAAGTATGTGGAATTTATTTTATTACCCGTATTGACTTTTGTGGAGGAATACATTTTGCCTTAATCAAATGCAATGGCCATCACTATTTATTTAGGATGAACTATTCCTACGAATAATTAAGAAAAACTATGTTGATCTTTGTACATTTTGTATGTCAGAGGGAATACCTCAAGGCCCTAACATCCATCCTTGTAGGAACTTTAAAGACTTTCTCAGCCACTGGTCTAAGGTAATGGCAATGTTTACTGGTTTGACTATATTTTCATACTGTTATATTTTACTTTTCATTGGTGCCGAAATAACTGTATAATGAATTACTAATAAGAGTGTTTAGTTAGCCTAACTTCTTGTAGCATTGAGAAGTTCAATTTAATTACTTTTGCCACTTTTTCGTAATCAAGATTCTCCCAAGTTGGGAGTTATAAAAATTATTATTTCTGCTCACTTTAAAGTGGTTAATTTTATGTTATGTGAATTGCACTGCAATAAATTATTTTTCAGTAAAAAAGAAAAAAAAAAGTTATTTCAAGCAGACCAAATTTCATTTTGAAGTTATTTGGGTAACTTATTACATTCTCATAATGGTCAGTTATAAAGAAGATTTTTTTTTTTTCTTGTTAAGAAAGTTTTACCTTATAAATTACAATGTATAGACCTCATTTGCAATAGTAAATGTTCCGGTACCTTTTCCTCTCTGAAATACTTTGGTGACAGGATGATAATGTTCCTTTTTGGTCAAGGGGTAGGGCATTCCTTCCTTTCTCTGAGCACACACTTACTACATGTAATGCCCTTACTTATATGCTCCTTTCAGCCTTACTTCCTCATTGATATTTAATTTGCTCATCACACCATTAGGTAAAACAGGAGTTGCTCTGTCAGTGAATACAGTTGTGAAACCATAAAACAATACTTTGTTGCACATTCTTGTTTTGCCTCACCTCAAATACAGGACATAGCTGGACCTGTATTATTTCAGAACAAGGATATAAATATAAATATAAATATAAATATAAATAATCTCAAATGACTAGAATATAATTATTTTATCCCTTCAAGATTTAAGATTTTTTATAGTCAACTTTCAAATACCAATTTGAAATTATTTTAAATAATAATTTTTATATTTTTCAATAATTCTTGCTGAACTCATAATTTTGCAACCTATAAACAAGGTATGAAATCCAATTTTATTATATTATATTATATTGTATTGTATTGTATTGTATTGTATTGTATTTGTTTATTTATTTATTTTGAGAGAGTGACAGAAAGTGCAAGGGAGGGAAAGAGAGAATCCCAAGAAGGCTTCTCAACACAGGGGCTCAATCTCACGAACCATGAGAGCATGACCTGAGCAGAAATCAAGAGCCAGGCACTTAACTGACTGAGCTACCCAGGCGCCCTAAAACCCAATTTTAGATTAAAGAAATTCTTCTCTTGCTTCTAATTAGATGATGTTTCTTCTGCACATGTGACATAAATTTCCCTTGGTTTCTCTATGTAGAATCAATAAGAATCTGTAAAAATCATAACAATATCAAACCAACGAAAAACAGGATGCCACAAATTCAGATGTGACATCCACTTATAGTCCTCTCAAGGAGATTCAGATATGCACAGGCTAAAAAGTAAAACTAGTTAGTGTTTGATACATCACATGGTAAAGAAAATGACCAAGTATTTGAGAGGGTTTAGCCAGGAGGGATGGGTAATAAGAGGCAAAGGGCACAAACACTTCCGTGTCAGGATGGGAAGGATGTCATTTGCAGAATGCCTTCTTACCCCTCCTGGACCCAAAACCTCTTTAATATAATCACCCACTAAACTACAATGGATTAGCATTAAGGGTCTGATGCAGAGAAAGCAAATTCACAGTTAAGGTTGTCCTTTAACATGTAGGCTCAACAAGGGCACCAAAAAGTAGTTAAGTGCTCCCCCACCCCCCGTGGTGCTTAGATGCTGGAAGGCACTGTAAACTGTGAATTCTCTAGCTTTTAATGTTTGTCTAAGACCCTTAACATTTTTCCAATATTGTTGCTCCTAGGACATTTTCTTGAGTTTGTCCCTGTTGCCCCCTCTGCACATATACATTTTGCATTCATACATGAAGCATGACAGACAGCTAAATTGATTCAGAAATCTAACACTGAGAAGAAGAAAAAAGGTGGGGGTAGGCTTGAGGATATCCTATAATATAAAGTGTAAATATCAAAGTCCCCTGAAAACATACAAACAAAAAGAACAGAAAACAACAACAACAAACATTTCTTCATGCTAAGAGTTTAGATATGTAAGATGAAATACAAAGGTCACATAATGGGGTAAAAAAAAAAAAGAAAAAAAAAAAAAAAAAAAAACCAACCCACTGAGCTATAGAGCCCAAGCTGTCTTTTGTGACACAAAATTTCCAAGACTTTTTGAACGTGTACAATTATCTGTGTCCAGCTATTTATTTTATAAATAGACATCCATCCCTGGACTATTCTGTGATTCCATACACCCTTTAAAACCATAGTACAATTTCACAAATGGCTTTTCTTGTTTTGTTTTGTGTTGCATTGTGGTCCATCTGGAGACATATTAAGTGGTTAAGTCCTTCAAATAAAAGTGTATAAAATTATATTGTTCACATATACCCATACCCACCCACACACACAAAGAATGAACAAGGAACACATGGCAAATGGATATTAGATAATGTTTCTGTTAGAAAACATTTAACAACAAAAAAATAAGCAATAAAAACTGAGGCTTTGGTTTAACAGATGCAATGTTCATCTACCTCATCACATAAATTATACGTTCAAGAATTGTGTCCTGTGCAAAATACAAACATGTCAATTTCAGCCCAGAGGGCATTTTTCTCTAGGTTTATAACCCCTTGAAAATAGAGGTTTCATCTAGAAAACCTAACAGATATTCAGCTGCTTTCAACATTATAATATATTCATAAGGCTAGTATTCACTGGCAAACGTGGAACAAATTAAATGGCATGAGGGTGCGGCCCAAATTCATAATGATGGAAAATGAACCAAACCAACCATGAGACAAAGTAGAAATCAAAGAAGAAAAAGAATACTCAAAAACTGGAAAATGTTAAAATCAAAACACCACGAGTAGTTTTTCAGCTAATATTAGACAAAGTGGTGTGTGTGTGTGTGTGTGTGTGTGCCCACACGCATATGTGTTTGTATGTTGTAGAAGACCAGCATTAAAATTAACAATGCGAAACTATCTCATTAAGAACATACTGTAAGGGTCATGAGTAAGAGAGAAGTGCCTTGTAAAAAGAAAAATCACATACCGTCATAATAGACAATTGCTCCTACCAGTTTGTCCTTCTGGAGCATTGGGAAATGTTCAAGGGCTCTCGATTTGCTGAGGACATAACTGCTTTTCAGGCAATTGCTTCCTGCAACCAGATCATACAGCTTGATTCCTACCCAGTAATAAGGTAGCTGCCACCACCTACGGCATAAATAGGGGGAAAGGTTTCTTGAGACACAGGGTAGAACATTCTAGAATGTCACTGTAAGTTACAATATACTTTGCATTTAAGAAAAGCAAAGTATATCTAGAGGTGTATTTGCTGCAAAGGAAACAGGAGGAACTACAAAACTGTTTTTGACACCAACCAAGCTGAATTATATAAGAAAATGAATCAGTGAGACTCTAAATGAATCATCCCTAAGGCAGTGCTTCTCGACCTGGCTGCAGATGAGAATTCTCTGGGGAGAATTCTCATGAACATAAACATACATACAGATACCTGGGCCTCATAAACATAACATAAACATAAACATACATACAGATACCGGGGCCTCACGGGTCTAGAGACGAGAGTTGGGGGTCTGGGTGACTCTAATGTGCAACCAGGGGAGAGAATCACTGGCTTGAAATGTCCTAAACAATCTATGACAAAATATGGATGAAAATGATAAAATCTGTTTCTAGGCACCCCAACCCTCATGTGGCTAGCAGTTACATAATCCACTGTCTCATATTACCTATATTCCAATTTAAGGTGACTTAATGGACCAGCTCTAACAAAATCAGGAAAATTGGGTTTTATAGCTTATCATCCGACACCTCTGAACCAAACTTCGGTTTTGGCTAACTTGGAAATTTAAAATGAGCCAAAACGGTTTAGGCTTGGAGTTGGTACATATTAGGTTCAGATTTTGCAGCAAGGTACTTTTTAGCTGTGCATTTTAGTGTGCAAATGACCCTCTTCTGTTCCCTGGTACAAACGCAGTCGCTCGTCTTTAGACTCTCAGTAAACTGGGGTAAGAAATACTAATTATAAATATAGAGGACAACCGCCTTGGCCTTCAAGATCTAGTCCTTAGAGTTGGGTCAGAAAGGGGCAATTTAGGAAAAGCCACACTTTTAAACACAACAAAGGCAGATGTTTGAAAAGGATTAAAGATTAGGACCAATTAAAAGTACATTAAGAAATACACACTGAGGAACTATTTCCATTAAAACTGTGTTCTTCTATTGACCTCAATTAAGCAAATAGTATATAGGTGATATCAAAAGGCTTACTTGTAAACAGGAAGCATTATAGGCAACGGAGCTGATAAATGGGGAGCAATTTCTAGTAGGTTGGCACGCTCGTGAAGGGCTTCTTTTACCATCCTGTACTGAAAAGCAAAACAGAGAAAATTAGTTTGGCAGTAACAGATCATAATATTTTCAAATGGCAAATAGACACCCTGCCAACTGATTGATACACAGAAACCTCTCTACCTCTGAGTGAGGATCGCTCCCTCCTAATCAAAGTTCTAATAATACATCATGCTGTCAACCTGAAAGATTTTTTAGAAACCTTAACTGTATTTGCATAGGAGAAAAACATGCTGTCAGAGTTCCCAGGTGTAAGATATTTTCCCGACTTGAGTTACAAGATTATTGTAACAATTTATCTTGCATTCTCTGTATTGTCCGCTTTCTCAGTCCTCTATAATATTTCCCCATGTAAGAAATAACAGATTGTTCAAATTCATGCTAAATATTCCCTTCCTGCCTCCACTAACACAAGCAGAGATAATACTTAGGAGTTGCACAGTATTTCACAGATTACAGAAAAGCATTTGTCTTTACTCCTTTCGTCCTCGTTATGCGTCTCTAAAGAGCTAGCATTATCATTACTATAACACTAACTTAAAAATGAGAAAACTGAGGCTCATAGAAATGGAATAAATAATCTGGAACACATCACAAGTCATCTGATTCTAAGTCTTATGCTCTTTTCTTTGCATCCATCATGATGCCGAAGAGACACGTAAGAAAAGAGGACACATTCAAAACTGACAATGTCAAGTTAGCACTGCTCTGTTTTTCATGTACTAGAAGCAGATAGGGAGTTCAGCCGATTTTTTTTTTTTTACCCCTCTGGGAAATGTCATCTTCCACACTGCCTTGGCAGTTTTCAAATGGTGGCAGACTGGACACAATAAAGTGTGACATAAGAAAAGCATGACTCAGAACATCTTCTCCTTAGGAATATGTCAGTGACAATACGAGCGTGTGATTGCAATTACAGTTAAGAGGATCAGTTGAACACTCCTGTATTACAACACTGCCCAGAAAGTAGCAATTTGGTAGCCATTGGCAAAACAAACAAATGAAAGAACAAAGAAACAATCGCAATTGTTAAGAGGCAACATATCCAAAAGTGATTTTGTAAATCTGCTATTTTGACATGCCTGTGTAGAAAAAGCCCCTGATCACCCATAAACATGATGCTGCAGGAAAGAAATGACACACCCCTCCTGAAAGATACTCCAGCAGAATACACACTAAATAGGTATTTCCAACAGGAAGAAATGTTAAAAGCCATAAAAAAACAACAACAACAAAAAAAAAACCACCCTGATTTAATTGGGTAGAAAAAAGCATAGTCGCAATTTTTTGTTTAACAACCAGCATACACAATTACCTGCTCAATATCCAACTTCATGATAGCCTTCTGAAGATATCTCACACCACCATGGATCAATTTAGTGCTTCTGCTGCTGGTCCCTGATGAGAAATCATCTCTTTCTACAAGGGCTGTTTTTAGTCCTGTGTAACCAGAAAACCAAATTAACTTCTTAAATTACACAATTTGTATGTAATTCATTAAAGGCACTTCTCCAGGGTAGAGACAATCACAAGAAAAATTACTCTGAACATGGATAAATTTGTATTCAAAGTGCAGTACACTGTCTATATTATAATGAAGAGATTTTAGCCTCGTCCTGGGGGGAAAGTCAAACCAGAACTAGAAGCATATTAAACTGTGAAGGAATCACAACTAGAAAATATGATGATACAATTTCATGGCAGCAACATACTCTGGGGCACTGAGAGGGTCAGAGGAGAGCCGGGCACCCATCCTGACCCAAGTGGAGTTAAGGCAGTGCTGTTTGGAAGCCTTGAGGAACTCACCTTCATGCCTCACTCCAAGCCTTTCACATGTTCCAGCCCGTCATCTCCACTCTACTCTAACACATCATGCATAAGTCTAGACCACACCTCTTATGTGTTGGCTACTATTTCTGGAATGCTGTTCGAGTGGGTATAAAATGAGAAAAGAGACCAAAGGTATCAAAAGAAAAAAGGAGGGAAGAGAATAACCTCTGGCCTTGAGGGATTTATGGTCTAAGACATGCGAGCACAGTATTATGGAATTACAAAGAAAAATACAAATACACCCAGGACAAATATACCCAGGGCAGAGTATCCATGAGGAAAGAAAAGACAATATTCTTGGTAAAGGTGAGGCTGAGCAAAGATAGGTTGGGTTCTAGAAGTCATGTCTCTGCCCCTTTCTTTGAGGGTTGCGATAAATATCTGAGGGATGAAACTAGCTTTTGCTTGTTTTCTTTTCTTTTCTTACAGAGACTCCCCTGCTTCTTCCAGATTGGGCAAGACCAACAGTACTACAGGTGCCATATACAGGTAGAGATGAAACCCCCACACTTCAAAAGGCCCAAAGTAAACATCAGCACCAAGCCATGAGGAGTTCTCCTGGCCTGGCATACTCTTAGGAGTTGAGAGAATGTCATAGAATTCAATTACAATGAGAATATGTAATGGAGCAGTGTGGGCTCACGAAGCTCAGATAAGAGAATCTGTGCGTGTATTCAATTCAGAGCCATTTATTACATTTAATACCAAAGGGTCGTTTTTATAACTTTTAACAGTTTAAATATCTTACCCAAATGTCATCATAAAATCAGGGCAATTCCCTCGACTCAAAAGGACAAAATATTTGGAAACCACAGAGGGAAAGTAGAGAACTTTGATTCAAGGGCAAAACTGCTAGTGCTCTAACTAACTAGCAAAATAACACAGAAATTAATAGAGATTACAGACTTCATCTTTGTGAAGCATTATGCCAGACAAAGATCTGTCAGCTTCTCAACCATGGAAACTCTATCCAATACGCTTAGTAAATTCAGTACTGGATTATTAAAAAACAACAACAGAAAAATAGATCAAGTTAGTACATGCGTTTTAAAAGAATGCTGAGATCCTAAGTGCCAGGTGAAGTGTTGGCATTAGAAATAATTAGGTGTGGGGGCACCTGGCTGGCTCAGTAGGTTAAGCATCTGACTCTTGATTTAAGCTCAGGTCACGATCTCATGGTTCGTGACTTTGAGCCCCACATCGGGCTCTGTGCTAACAGTGTGGAGCCTGCTTGGGATTCTGTCTCCCTCTCTCTGCCGCTCCCCTGCTCCTTCTCTCTCTCTCTCTCTCTCTCTCTCTCTCTCTCTCTCAAAATAAATAAACAAACATTTTTAAAAAATGAAATGAATTAGGCATGGACCAAGCTGTCAAGCAGCTCCCAGCCCAGAGACAGGTAAGTAAAGTGTAGCAGTTTTACAGGTGCTAGATTTGAAAATACAGAGGACTCTTATCTTACTCTGGGTTAGAAGTTAAAATCGGGACATAAACCTAAAACTGCATAGTCAAGATTACATTTGTAATCTCTTAAGAATGCTCTCCCTTGGTGAGATTTTTCACCTTTCCTTAGTAAGTCCAACGGAGAGATCTTCTTCCAGCACTAAAATAGACCGTTTTTTCCTTCAACTGAAGATTAGATGAGGGAGTTCACTTTTATTTTTTTTTTTTTATTTTTATTTTTTAACGTTTATTTATTTTTGAGACAGAGACAGAGCATGAACGGGGGAGGGTCAGAGAGAGAGAGGGAGACACAGAATCCGAAACAGGCTCCAGGCTCTGAGCTGTCAGCACAGAGCCCGACGCGGGGCTGGAACTCACGAACCGCGAGATCGGACGCTCAACCGACTGAGCCACCCAGGCGCCCCAGGGGAGTTCACTTTTAAATGGCATTTAAGAGCCAGATTCTTTACACTATCTCTCCCATTTAACCTTGGAATCCCAGTCATGACACCAAGATGCCCACACCATGGCACACAGGGACATAATACAGAGGGAACCTTCCCATCAGCCATGCTTCCCACCTAGGCGTGCCCAAAGGTATCCTGTAGACTGTGGGAGAGGACATCATAGACAGTCCACAGGAATCCCCACTTCCTAGCATGGAATGCCCTGGAATGTGGGCTGGACCCGGTGCCTTGCTTCTAGCGAAGAAAAATGCAGCAATAATGGCATACCACTTCTGTGATTAAGTTACAAAAGACTGTAATTTCTGTTCTCTCTCTTGCCCACGCTCTCTCTTCCCCTCTCTGGCTAACTAGGATGAAACAGGCCGTCATGTTTTGAGACCACAGACGAAAGGAGCCCCCGCCGGCAACAGGTCACAAGAAATCGAGGCCTCAGTCCAACAGCCAGGGAGGAACTGAATCATGCCAACAACTACATGAGTTGCTAGGAAGGACTGCAACCTTTTTGAGACACAGAGCCAGAGAACTCAGGTGAAGGCACACCCCCAGATCCCTGACCCACTGAAATTGTGTGATAGCAAATATTGCTTTAAGCCACTAAATTTTGGGGTAGCTCATTGATGGCACGATTCCCTGTGTGTATAATAACTGTAGCCTCAGTGTAAGTTTTTAATTGTCCCTGGGACTGGGGTTTTCAGGAAAATCCAAGTTTATGGTACATGGGTAGAGGAGAGGGAATTATCACCGGCAAGAAATGGCCTAAGCCAGAGAAAGGCAAGCGCTTGAGATGACCCCCTAAGTTTGAGGCTGCTTGTCACTCAGGGCCTGTGGACAACAGGAAGAAGATCCAGCAGGAGGAACAGTAAAAGGCAGGAATAGTAAAAGGGCCTTTCGTCCACACTGGGGATTTGGACTCTGTCCTCTGGGCCACTCTTTCTCACAAGCAAAGTATTATCTGAGTCTCCTCAAAAGGAAAATGCCTCTGAGAACATGGCTTCAAGTCACATATTGGTTTGAGAAGCAAAAACTCTGTCCTCTGGGCCACTCTTTCTCACAAGCAAAGTATTATCTGAGTCTCCTCAAAAGGAAAATGCCTCTGAGAACATGGCTTCGAGTCACGTATTGGTTTGAGAAGCAAATGCTTTGTTAGAAGGTACTAGATTTGGCATCAATGCCACAGAACAATGAACCGGATGGCTGTACTCAGTTACAAATTATCCATTTTGAGGAAAAGCATGCTGGTTGATTCTTTTTTTCTTATCATAAAAAAAGAATAATAGTTATTTTTTTTTTCCAGAAATTCTCAGATAGTCTTTTGAGAAATAGTATTGTCCTATCTATCAGGGGAACCATCAAAGTGTTTGAAGCTAAACTATCAGATTAATGTTCTAGAAAGATCTCTCTGTGGGGGTGGAGGGTCGGTCTGGAGGGGGAGAAGAACTGGAGGTAGACCGCTTAGGGGACATGTGTCATAGAGGAGGAGCAGGGCAATGAAGAGGCCAGCCTCACAAGGCAGAAATGGTAGCAGAGAGCGATGTGAAGAGAGAATTTTATGGGCTTGTGTCATCAGGCTGGATTTTTTTTTTTTTTTCTTTCCCAAACTGACAGAGTGTGAGGCAGGGAAGCTACTCTAGGAATTAGCAAGCCATCTCAGGAGGATATTTCAGGATATGTAAGTGAGAGCTAACACTTTAAAGCCTCAAAACTGTTTTTGCAAGTATTGGACATTTTAAAAAAGTTATTCACATGTATTTATGTGAGAAACCCTAGTGAATACCAACAAAAGTTAAAACGGGCTTCTCCGTCAAACCAGGCTGTTTTGCTTGTCCTATTATTTCTAGTGTCATACCATCAACCCACCAGAATTTCTAGAGTGAAATGATACAGCTTCTTCCAGAGCAAAAAAAAAAAAAAAAAATCCCAGAAAAATTTAACCCCTAAATTTCCAGCTATATTGATGTATTAAAGCACCATGTAACCTAAAAGTATTACCAAAAGTTTTCAGAACCACATACACACATACAAACCCTCAGATATTTGGAAAAAAAGAAAAAAAAAATTTTAGATTTTCAACTGCTATTATACACTAAATGTTTTCTCATTTTTGTGGGATGAGAACAATGGAATGAGGGAGGAGGAAACTGATGCAAACTCAAGAGATTATTAGAAGTTCTAACAGCTTCCCATAAATATATTTTTAACTGACTAACTGACTACAGCAAAGATCATGGAATTTCAAAAAGCCTTACAGGCTTACACAGTCCTGTTATCTAATATGTTCCTTTCTGTGCACCTCTCAGAACTCCAAAATTTTCCTCCCCACAAAAATTATGGATCTGAACTTTTAAGGGCTTAGTTTTCTGATACGTTAAAGCAGGGAAGTGAAAAGAGAGTACTTTTGTGCTTTCTTAAGGTGAACGAACAGTATTTTTAAGTGATACTCAATGCTAACATTTAGTGTTCTCAGGTAAGATAATTAAGTTTGAAGGACATCCAAAATAATGTACCCACGCTTCAATCTACTGCTGGCTGCGGATTTGAGGAGCTCGGGAAGATCTTTCCTCCAAGTAGAAGAAAGAATGACCTCCCCACATGCCAGCGCGATGGAGGGCAGACCTCTCTGTGCATTTACAGTAATTCAACTAAACTAGTTCAAGGTTTTATGAAAATAGTCTTTGTTTTTTGTTTGTTTGTTTGTTTGTTTTCTTTTTGGCAGTTACTTGTTATGGACAGCAGTGAGCTCTATCCCTGAGGAGATAAACCAGAACACTTACAAGTGGTACTGTTATTTTCTTTTTTGTTTTAACATTGATTGCTTTTAATACATATTCACAGGGATTTCATGACAGTGGTGAAGTATTAATATTTGGGATGAAATTACTCTGAGAATCTTAGGTGGACTAACAAGATTAGCCACAGTGGAAGAATAAAGGCAACTGAAATCTGCCTTTCTGTCATCTTCAGCCTATCCCTGAGCAAGTTCAAATTACAGGGGACGCGGGGCAGGGGACTTGAACTAAAGAAGGCTCTTTACAGCTTTGTCTTTTCCGACCTGAGTGAGAATGTCTAGCTACCAACCACTTCTAGCTAAACCAATTTGTGGCTCAAGACAGTTGGATGAACAGAGGAGTAATTACCTTCTAAGGGGAAGAATGGTGCGACATTTAACTTTCACAACATGATATAGAACAGAAGTATATTTTAATACCTTTTACTGATTATCTTATTATGCATGAAAACATGCTCAGTATAATAAATGCGGAGAAGTAAAGAGAACAAAATAAAACTCTCCTGTAATCGCACGGCTTAGAGATAACCACAGTTGACATTTGTGAACATTTAAACGTTCGCATTTTCTATGCATGTCTATAATCACATATGTACATTTTTACAAAAATAGGACATATTCCATTTTTTTCATTCAATGTTATTTATTGTAAACATCTCTTCATGTCAATATGTATTTTTCTATCGTTTCATTTTTAATGTATGAATAGTATTACATTAAATATTTACGATGATTTATATCCAATTCCCTATTTTTGAACATTTGGGTTATTTTATACCTACATTATCACAGATAGTACTGCGACATATTTTCATTTAAACTCTGCATTTTTAATTATTTCATTAGAATAAATTTTCAGATATGGCATTATTTAGATATTTTTAAATAGAAAGGAGAGATTAATCCCTGTGAAATGCATAGGAGAAGCACCAACACAACACACCAGTCAAAAAATTTAGACATCTGTACATTAGTACCAGAGCATATGTATTAAAGCCACATGCCCCATGAAGGATAAAAGGATGTCATTTAAGGAAAGGAAAGTTTCTCTTTCTTTAGAAAAGCTTTGGGCATTTACCTCTGGACTTCAGAAAGCCAATGCCACTAATAAGACAAAGGACTATCCCAAAGGCTGAACATTTCATATGAAGGATCAATTTCCAAAAAAATAAATAAATAACACTCCCCTCTACAGCTACAAAGTAATCCTGACTTCTTAATCCTTATAGCCTGAATACTATGCTTTTGGCCTAGTTTTTTTCCAACAACGAACGTTAACATTTTACAGAATTATAGAATATTGGATTGATTATTTAATACCTATTGCTATTTTTACATCAGGAAACATAAACTATTAATGGGGATAACATGTGTGTTCCTTAAGTACACACAGATTGTAGAGTCACAAAAATGCATTGTGACAAAAAAGTCACAAAAATGAGACAGAGAGAGACAGAGCATGAGTGGGGAGGGTTAGAGAGAGAGGGAGACACAGAATCCGAAGCAGGCTCCAGGCTCTGAGCTGTCAGCACAGAGCCCGACACGGGGCTCGAACTCACAGACGGTGAGATCGTGACCTGGGCCAAAGTCGGAAGCTCAACCAACTGAGCCACCCAGGCGCCCCATAACATTAATCAGAATAATACAGTTATGAGGGAATATGGGAGTTGCCTGGTTGCTTCTTCTTTTTACTTTTTTATTATAAAAACCGCCAATGTTCAAAGAGAGGAGGTATAGGGGTGCCTGGGTGGCTCAGTCGGTTGAGCGTCCGACTTCAGCTCAGGTCATGATCTCACAGTCCGTGGGTTCGAGCCCTGCGTCGGACTCTGGGCTGACAGCTCAGAGCCTGGAGCCTGCTTCGGATTCTGTGTCTCCCTCTCTCTCTCTGCCCCTCCCCGACTCATGTTCTGTCTGTCTGTCTCTCTCTCTCTCAAAAATAAATAAACATTAAAAAAAAGTTTTAAAAAAAAAAAGAGAGAGAGGAGGTATAGCCAAACAATTTAGAGGGATGAAAAGAGAAACTAATATACTAATGGCTTCCTAGTTACACAATCCAGATGTAACCAGTGTTAACTATAAAAATGTCCCATCTATACTACCAGAAACTTTCTATGCTTATGAAAGTATACAAGCTATGTATCTTTTTGCTTTAAACACAAATACAATTAACAAACTCATTCTTCACAACTTGTTTTCCAATTTATGATACATATTAGCCATCTTCTCTGTAAATACTTATAAACTTCTTGGATAACTGAATGTACCCAATTTATTAAACCAGACCTCAGGTTTTTGCTGTTATAAATTGCTGTAAGTAAAATTTTAATCAATATGGCATTATGAGTTCAGCTTTGAACTCCTCCTCTTCTCTAAATACAGGAAAAATAATTTCTCTCTATGTATTTTTAAAGAATGTGGTTGACTCAAAAATAAACACACACACTATGGATCAGAAATATAACAGAAACTCAGAGCAGAGTAGTTAGGCCAAAAGCCCCTGCCTTGCTGGGCTCTGGGTCTAGAAACAGGAAAAGGCCACCCAGATTTCAGTTCCTGAAGGGCAAGAGGAATACAGGTTTCCCTTGCAGGGAGAGGTTAAGGAAGCCAGACGAACCAGATGAATGCTGAGAACTGAAGAAGGGCTTTATCCATTATGAAGAGCGGTGGAGTGGCTTCCGGTGACCACTGCCCCGGGGCTGTGGACTACCTGCAGGGAGTTATCTGGGAGGCAGGAAGTCAGAGGCAGAGAGCATCACCCAAGCCAAAGCACCCCCAGCTGGCTCAGCAGTTGGTCTGCAGGGCGTCCAGCATCAGCACAGAGCAGGAGCCTCAACAGGGCCCTGAGAAAAGTCTCTCTGATGGGACTCGAGGGTAGAAACAACTTTATGTATACAGTTTAAGGTGCAGAAACACACAGCGACACCAGAATGATTTAATATGAAGGAAAGGAAGGGAGGAAAAGAAGCAAAGTTAAAAAATGTAAGTAAAAAATACAAAATAAATGCACATGGTATCCCAGTAAATGGAACTGAATCAAATTCCACTTTTTTCTCTATGCTTAAATAGATAGACTCTTTCAATGGACTAAATTCACCTGGTTAAAGATAGATTCTAACAGGAATTAAAATTAAAAACTTAATAAAAAATAAAGGTAGATTCTACCTATTAAGCATTAAAAAAAAAAAAAAAAAAAAAATCCAGGGGTGCCTGGCTGGCTCATTCAGAAAAGCATGTGACTCCTGATCTTGGGGTTCTGAGTTAGAGTCCCATTTTGGGTGTAGAGATTATGTAAATAAACCTTAAAAAAAAAAAAAAAAAAAAAAAAAAAACTAAAAGAATCCAGATACATGGTGTTTATTATAGGCATACTAGAGCAAAAGGATATGGAAAAGTTCAACACAATATGAAACAAACTCTGTCTCATAGGTTATATTTTCCCAAACTCACATGTGTTCTTTAGATTTTTGCCATAGATAAATTTTAATTTTTATGAAATCAGATTTAGCAAGATTTTCCAAAAGGAAAATGGCCTTTTTGGTGTCCTGCTTAAAAATACCTTTCTTACGCCATTTTTTAAAATATTTACATATACTTTCTTCTAATAGTTTTATGGCATTTTATTGTTAAATCCTTGGCCCACATGGAATATGACAAATAGAATATATATATATACATATATGTATATGTGTGCATATATATGTATGCGTGTATATACATAAATACATATATATATATTTAAATATGTATAAAAATCAGGGGAAGTGGATACTCTCACACCACTTATTAAATAACCAATAATGACAGATTTGAAATTCTGCCCTTATCATATTCTAAATTTTATGTATTTAGATCTATTTCTAGACTCTTGGTTCCACTTATTTCTCTAGCCCTTTGGCAAACTATTTTAATTAAAGTAGCTTTATAATACACTTTAATACCTGATAGATCTCTATCTAATCCTTTATCATTATTCTTTTTTCAGAATTAATCTGGTGAATCTCATAGGCTTATTTTTCCAGACAAACTTTAGCCCAGTTTTTCAAGTCCCGCCCCCAACTCCTGTCAAAGAAAATTGGTACATTAATTAAAATTACACTAAATTACCAACAAATTTTAGTAGGAATGTGCAATCTGGTCCAACCAGTAGTGTTCAGGAAACGGCAAACTTCCATAGGTCACAAATCTACTGTCCTAAAATAGGATTTCCTCTTCCCTTGTGGCAGTAGAAGGGGGTAGAAGCAGAAAGGGGTGAGGGTGGCCGACGTGTAATTCCCAGAATGCACTGTCTTCCCAGGCCCTGCCTCTTCTGTACTTTCTCTACAACGCACACACTTCCTCCCTTTCGCAAACCTTTACTTGTACGGAAAAGTGTTACTGGTGTCTTTCATCAATGTCTGAGAACCTTGAGGCTCTCTATAAGGTTGAGACACTTGTCAAAGCTCATGAAGCTAGCAAGTGATGAAGCCAAGAACTTGATCCCACTTCATTGTAATTGCATAACCTGTGTCCTTAATCACAGGGCTATCCTGCACTAGACGTGCAAGAACCGTAGTGAGAATTCAGGAACTACCAGCCAGATACCATTTGTAAACTAAAAGTAAATACACAGTTCTGAAAAAGAGAACTACAATTAATGTTTCCCTCCAGCAAGAGGCAGCCTCCTCTGGAATTTTAATTAAAAGCCATAAAGGCTAGGGGCGCCTGGGTGGCTCAGTCGGTTAAGCGGCCAACTTTGGCTCAGGTCATGATCTCGCAGTCCGTGAGTTTGAGCCCCACGTCGGGCTCTGTGCTGACAGTTCAGAGCCTGGAGCCTGTTTCAGATTCTGTGTCTCCCTCTCTCTGACCCTCCCCCGTTCATGCTCTGTCTCTGTCTCCAAAATAAATAAACGTTAAAAAAAAAAAAAAAGCCATAAAGGCTAACTTTATAAATTCGATTTTAAACCAGAAATGTACTAGGTGATCCCTGATACATGTAGGTAAAGTCACATAAGAGAACAAAAAGAACTGGGGGAAAAAAAAAACCTTGAAAAACCCGAAGGAGTGTTTCTATTTATCAGATTCTTCTGGTTCCAGCTCTCTCTGGGGGCAGAGGGCCTTCACCTGCCCAGACACTAGACTCGGTGTTAAACAGAGAAGCGATTTCTATTGCTCCTAGAGACCGACAGCAGAACGTGACAAGAACTGTGCATATTATGTTTATAAAATCATATTCCCAAATGCAACAACTGAAAATCGATTCCCCAGAAAATGCAGAGGGTAAGAATGCAAATACATGTTCATTAGGAATACTTCATGACTTCTTCTCTGCCTTCTATAGTCTTTTATCCATTACCAAAATTGCATTTGGGCACAGTATTTTATCAAAAAGCTTGTGCAAACATTTCTATACAAGCCCTTTAACATCCAATGGTTCCCCAAAACTTTGATGTCCTGAAAAATCTAATTATTACTGGTAACTTTAAAAGATCACAGTAATTTATTTTTGTCAAATGTGACTAAAGATTAATGGATACAATCAGGAATAATTTGGTAAAAACATATCAAATGCAGAGAAAGCAAAATTTGTTGTTAAGTGAAGCATCAAATATAATAAAAGAGCAAATTCCATGAATGAACAGCAACAATGCACAATTCATTAACCAAATGCCCATGATTATTTCACACTTCAGAGGGCTACTGATATGATCAGGAATTGTAGTAAAAGGATAAATACAGATTAACTTCAGGATGTCTATACAGTTTAATTATAAATCCTACCCCCCAACAGCTACCAGCATAATAAAAGAAATACAAACTAAGGTTTCTCCACCTTAGTGGAGGAATATTCCACAGATACAAAATTTCATATACATATAATAAGATATTCAATTGTTTTTAAAGACAGTAATTCTTAGCTGCTACTAACTACAAAAATTTAAAATCTGGTCAACATTCAGGCTCTAGGGATCCTTCTCTTCTCAAAATCCTCCTCCTCACCATCATCACCATCATCACCATTACCCACGTCATCTGCTAATGCACCAGTTAATGTCCAGATCACTACCGAATATCCTTCCCTGCCCAAAGAGAAAATGTTAACTGTTCAGCAAATACTAACAAATCATATGCTCCTGGAGGACAAAGCCACGGCGTATGAATCTTTTTATTCTCAGAGCTTGGTCAGTATTTGACTCAAACGGTTTTACTTTAAATAGAAAAATAAAGTAAAACAACAACAAACAAAAAACTTGAAACCTAAAGAATAATTAACTAGACTATCTTTGGGATGAATTCTTCAGCCATTAAGTAGAATGAATACCATACACCTAAGAGTAAATTCCACCAGGTATGAAAGGTAACTAAGTCTAAGATGGCTATGGCAGTAACTTAAGCTGAGAAGAATTATTCCATGTAATAAATTATTACCATCAAGTACGAAACTGCAATAAATATTGAGCCTTACACAGTAACTAAAATAATCCAGACTAAAAATTCCTTGCAGCGGTGCCCAGCCCAATTGGATACATCTAAGGATACCACAAAGAACTTTCTCCAGGAGAACTGGTTCTAAAAGTCTTTTGCCTCCATGTTAATAAGGGCAGCTATAGGGGTGCCTGGATGGCTCGGTGGGTAGAGCATGCAACTCTTAATCTCAGGTCACGAATTCAATCCCCACGTTGGATGTGGAGCCTGCTTAAAATAATGATGATGATGATGATGATGATGACGATGGCAGCTATAAATACTACCTATAATTTATTGAGCTTCTATTTTGTGTGACAAGCACTATTTTAAGTCATCTTCATGAATACACATTTAATGTTCCCAACAATCATTCAAAGAAGGTATTTTTTCCTTATTTGGAAGACAAGGAACCCTCCAGAAATGAAGGAATTTGCCCAAGTAAATGCATGTGTGTAGTCACATCTATAAATACATCTGATAAAGCTGCTGAGCCAGGATATGTGCCCCGATTTCTGTGACCCAAAACTCCACACTAATAATACCCACAGGCAAAAATCAAATTATTTTATTAAATATATCATATGGAACAGCATTGGTGTTCCATACTAAAATTTCACTCTTTATATGTCATGTTTCCATTTTTTTTTTTTTTTTTAAGTTTCTTTATTTAGTTTGAGAGAGAGAGAGCCTGTGCATGCACACTAGCAGGGGAGGGGCAGAGAGAGAGGGAGAATCCCAAGCGGGCTCCATGCTATCAGTGCAGGGCCTGACATGGGGCTCGATCTCACCAACTGTGAGATCATGACTTGAGCCGAAATCAAGAGTCAGATGCTTAACCAATGAATGAGCCACCCAGGCACCCCATGCTTCCATTTTAAAGAACATTTCATCATGTCTTTCCTAATGCTGACCAATAAGATACCTAAGAGAACTACAGGTTAGCAACAGTCTTTTCCATCATAAAGTCACATAAACTCGAGTTTCGCAAACTGAAGTCCATATTTCACTGGAAGAAACACTTTCAAGAGATACAAGAATAAGAAGAATTATTTTAATAGATTAACTCATTTTAATAAATCTTTTCTACCCTTCACTGACATACATGTGATTTCGGATGATATACGAATATTTTTATTTCATTAAAATGTATTTACTTTACGTGATTAGAAAGAAATAGCCAGAACATCAAATTAATGAATTCAAAGGAACTTAAAGTCTTCTTTTTAAAGAAATTCATTTACGTGTAAAGCACAAGCTATGTTTAATTTTCAAATTGTGCAAGTGCCTATATTCAAAAAATACGAAGGTGCCTCACAAAGGATGGAAAATCAGGAAGTACAGCAGAAATGGGACTTTATTAGCTTGCAGCGCGTGCCGCAGGCTTGCCTGGGGGGGGGTGGGGGGCGGCGGGGGGGCGGGGGGTGGAGAGTGGAGGCAGACGAAACCTTTACCTGTAATATACCCATCCGCGCTGGGACTCACCTCTGGTGACAGCATCCAGGGCACAGCCACATCCCGTTGCTCCACCTCCGATGACGAGGATATCAAATTCCGCCGTGTTTTGCAAACTCAGTAGCTGAGCTTCTCGGGAGGGAGGCTCCCTGTTAACAGGTTCTGAAACGCACTCCGCTGCTTGCACATAGGCCAGGTTCACCTGGTGTAAAAGTCCACAGCCCACTGTCAGTTGTTCATGTGCAAAGCCAATGTAATACACCCCACGGTATACTAAAAGAAGAGATTTGTAATGGAGACAAGCAATACCAAAGCAAGACCATAGTCCACAGTCCACGTGGAGTTACAGGACCAACTGCCCTATAGAAAAGTCCTTAAAATCCAGGCGGTATTTTTTTTTTTTTTCAACTTTCATTCATTTTTGAGAGACAGAGAGAGACAGAGTGCAAGCGGAGGAGGGGCAGAGAGAGGGGGAATTACAGAATCCAAAGCAGGCTCCAGGCTCTGAGCTGTCAGCACAGAGCCAGATGTGGAGCTCGAACCCACGAACCGTGAGATCATGACCTGAGCAGAAGTCGGATGCTTAACCGACTGAGCCACCCAGGCGCCCCAAGGTGGTATTTTTTTTAAATAAGTCCCCACTACTTAGGCATGGAACACCTGATTCCAGACTCAATATCATAACTGCTTGTTTTGGTTTTATAACGAGCCAAGTTCAACTATTCCCCACACTGTACAATAATTCCCAAATACCTAGTCTAAGATAATTTATAGAAGAACATAAGGAAATGCTTTATCCCGTAGCAATAATTCATTCAGATAACATTTAAAAGTGTTGAAAGGAGGAGGAAAAAAGCACTTTATGCCCTTCTGCAATTTCTTAAAAGTATATGTTCTTTATTCCTTGATTCCTCTGACAAAAATAAATTCTAGAGCTTGGACGTCTATGAGTTTAGGTCACTATAATTAAAAACGAATCTGTTTAATACAAGTTGTTGTCATGTTTAAATAATCAGCTATGGCTGGGGTGCCTGGCTGACTCAGTCGGTTAAGCATCCGACTTCGGCACAGGTCATGATCTTGCAGTCCGTGAGTTCAATCCCGCATCGGTCCCTGTGCTGACAGCTCAGAGCCTGGAGCCTGCTTCAGATTCTGTGTCTCCCTCTCTCTCTGCTCCTCCCCGACTTATGCTCTGTCTCTGTCTCTCAAAAATGAGTAAGTGTTAAAATTTTTTTAAATAATCAGCTATGGCCAATGGAAATAATATTTTTTAAGGATTTTAGTCAGAGGTTTCCCCTTAAAATGTTTTAACATAAAATTATAGATTCTATATTTAATATACACTATTTCAATTTTTGGAAGCTTTAACAATAAAATAATTAGTGTCAGCTCTAACCTCCCCGTGAAAGATAATGACCTTCCCTTTTTCTAGTTTTTCTTTCATTAGAATGAACGTTGTTATCCTTAATAAAAAGTGATGGTCTTAAAAAAAAAAGTAGCTACCAGAAGTTACAGTGAAAAGCCTAGAAAAATAGATAAGTAAATGTGAATACAAGGTTTGATCACTATAATGAATAGTGCTGACCAGTGCTGCTGTAACAGTTATTTATCCACAGGTATGTGACTTGTATTTTTCTTTCCTCTAAATCACAGCATCAGTGTGATGCTGGCAATGTCTTCCCGATTCTGCTGAAGGGACCACATACGAAGCTCGGAACCACAACGCCCGAGCTTGTTCAAGAGAAGGTGATCCTAATTCCACCCAAGATATTGTTCTGATAGACCATTTTTTTTATTCATTTAAATAAAATAAACCAAGCTGTTTCTTAAACTTAAATTTAGTTATTGTCGGGCTGATTGGATTTCTACAAAAATAAATCTAGAAGCCACAGGGTACATTGAAGGAAACCTGGGTCAGAGGGTCCTAGCTCAGGTCTTACCACTCTTGTGTACCAGTATGTGACTTTCGACACATTATCTCTCTGGGCCTTGGTTTCTTCATTTGTAGAATGGGATAAAACTCCTGTGATGTCTCTAGCTCTGTATCTCTGAGTTGTCCTCAGTCTGAATGGATTAATGATATGAGCGTAGTTGGTAAACTATAAAGTACCACCATAAGGTTGTTGTTATTACTGTCATTAAATAATTTAATCCTTTAATGGCATATAAAAGGGAGCTTTCAAAACATATTTTGCTAAGTATCATGAAAACAAAAGATTAGAACCAGGTGTGATAATTTTCAGGCTATAATTCAGATGCAAGTCACAAAAATCTTACTCTCCTTTATATAACTCCTCCTATTATCTACTAATAGGCATTTCCCCATGTCACATTTACGTACATTTAAGGTAACTAAAATGTAACTGCTATGGTTCTGTGGGGAACACGATATCTGTCTGTCATGGGCTTTGCCTTCTATCATCAAAGAAGGAGGAGGAAAGACAAGAACAAGAGAAGAGCAAGAAAAAGGAAGAAAGAGAAGAAGCATATATATATATATATATATGTATATATGCACGATATACATATATAAAAGTATGTAGAAAGAACAAATGCCAAAGTAAAGCAAAGAAGCACCAGGCCATAACCATCCTGATGAGGGAGGGAGGGTCTTTCATTTGAGGATTCAACTGGGCCATGGCAGATGGGTAGGACGTGGACATAAGACTGACAAGTAACTAAACTGCCAGAGCACTTTCACACATCAAAAACATCAACAACAACAACAAAAAAAATTCCTGACATTTTCTGCTTGGTAAGTTTTATAGAAATACTCGAGAAATAAATTTAAGGACTATATCATGATATAAGTCATTAGAACTTGGTAATACTAGGAGCCCCCTGTTTACTCTGCCAACAAGTCATAACTAGGAATATTGAACTCAACTGAATTTCCTCAGCAAGCAGGCCAGGTCTGATGGGCACTCCACCTGTTTTGTGGCCTTTGCGCTCTTCGAACTGCACTGTTGCTCCATTTTGTCCCTTGTCTCATCCTTCCCCCCAGTAGGCTCTATCCCACCTCACCTTAAAAGTTAAAAAAAAAAAAAAAAAAAAAAAAAGTTTCTTACATATGCTTTTACCACCCTAAAAATTCTGGAAAGACCTGTATACCCTTGCTTTTTCTACCGCCTCACCTCCTACTCTCTCAGCCAACTGCTCAATTCATTCTAATCTGCATTTTCACACACATACCACCACCACCAAAGACTGACTCATGTCCACTTTGCTGTGAAATCCAGTGAGCACATTTTATCCCTCGTGTTAGCTGTCACCTCGGCACACAATTTTCTGTTCGCTGGGAGACAACGAACTGAACTGAGCTCTCTCTCCAGCCTCTCTCAACCACTCTCTCCTAGTTTCCTCTGGAGGTCCCTGTACTCCCTAACATTACATACTGACGTTCCCCTTAGGCCTTTCTCTAGAGAATCTCTAGAGAATTTCTTCTGCCTCCATACAGTCATATGACTTCCAATTATACTTCCCTATCCCAGAACCCAGATATCAAACTACCTATTTGGTACCTCCATTTGGATGCCTCACATATATCTCAAGTTTGAACTGATGATTTTATCTCCCCAAACCCTCTTTCCTGTCAGTGTTCATCAGAAGGAACCATTTTGCATCTAGTTGTTTGCGCCACTCTCTTCAGTCCCGTTTTTGATCAATCACTGAGCACTGTCACTTTCGCCTCCTAAAAAAATTCTCAGTCCCAGTCACTTCATCTTCACTTCCACTTTTCTTCTTCTTTTTTTTTTTAAGTTTTTTTAATGTTTTTATTTATTTTTGACACAGAGACAGAGCATGAGCAGGGGAGGGTCAGAGAGAGAGGGAGACACAGAATCTGAACCAGGCTCCAGGCTCTGAGCTATCAGCACAGAGCCCGACGCAGGGCTCGAACTCACAGACCATGAGATCATGACCTGAGCCGAAGTCGGACGCTCAACCGACTGAGCCACCCAGGTACCCCTCTTTTTTCTTTTGTTAATGTTTATTTATTTGTGTGTGTGTGAGAGGGAGAGAGAGAAAGAGAGAGCAAGCAGGGAGCATCAGAGAGAGAGGGAGACAGAGGGTTTGACAGCAGACAGCTGATGTGGGGCTCGAATTCACGAATCGTGAGATCATGACCTGAGTCAGAGTAGGACAATTAACTGACTGAGCCACCCAGGTGCCCCGTCACTACCACTTTTCAAGTCAAGGTATCTTCCATTTCCTCTATACTAATATGATATCCTCCCACAGGTCTTCACATATTCACCAAGGCTTCCAAGTCAGTCTCCATACTGCAGCTGGTGTAGTCATTTTAAAGCCCAAATAATGTCGTTTCCATGACATTAAAAGCCTTCAAGAGCTTCCAATTTCATTTAGGTTATATGTAAGCAGCTTATAGTTTCTAAGATTCTTCACAGTCTTTTAAAGTAGGTTGAACTTAACCAAAAAAAGGAAAAAACTGGACAATACCAAGTGCAGGTGAATGTACAACATGACTGGAACTCTCTTATATTGCTGGAGGAAATAGAAAATGAGACAGCCATTTTGGGAAACTTGAGTTTCTCGTAAAAGTAAACACACACTTACCATACAACCCAGCAATCCTCTCCTAGGTAATTACTCAAGAGAAATCAAAGTCTGTGTTCGCACAAAAACCTGCAGCGAATGCGTACAGTGCCTTTATTCACAACTGGTGAATGGCTAAACTAATTGCGACGTGTCTATGCAATGAGTGATAACTGCCAGTCAAAAGAACAAACTACTGATAGACCTAACAACATTAATCTCAAATGCATTCTGCTAGTTAGGAGTCGGCAGATCATGGTTTTCCACCCAAACGTGTCTGCCATCTGTTTTAATAAACAAAGTTTTACTGGAACCCAGCCACACCCAATCACTCGTGTATAGTCCATGACTACAGTAGCAAAGTAGAGAAGTTGAAACAGAGACGGTATGGCCTGCAGACCTGAAACATTGACTACCTGGGCCTTTACAGGAGAGTCTTCCCATCCCTGTGTAACTGAAAGAAGTTAGACTCAGAAGTCTACAGCTGACATGATTCCATTTACATGACCTTCTGTAAAAGCAAAAGGATAGGGTCAGAAAATAGTTCAGTGACTGTCAGGGTGTGGGGCTGGTGGAGTGATACACCGACTACAAAGTGCATGACAGAAGTTTTGAGGCTGGAAATGTCGTGGTTATATGATTCTATGTGCTTGCCAAAACTATTAGAAGTGTATATTATAAAGGGTGAATTATACTGCATAATATAAGTTATGCCCCAAACAATATCTCAATAAATTTGACTTTCAAAAAAAGTAAGTAGACATGTACATAGCCAACAGACACATGAGAAGATGCTCAACATCACTAACCATCAGGGAAATGTAAATCAAAACCACAATGAGATATCACGATACCTGTCAGAATGCCTAGTATCAAAAAAAGACAAGAAATAACAACTGTTGGCAAGGATGTGGGGAAAGGGAACCCTCATACACTGCTGGTGGGAATGTAAATTAGTGCAGCCACTATGGAAAACAGTAAAGAGGTTCCTCAAAAAATTAAAAATAGGAATATCACATGATACAGCAATTTCCACTTCTGGGTATCCATCTGAAGAAAATGAAAACATTAATTGAATGGATAAAGAAGATGTATTGCATGTGTGTGCATATATATGTAATATCATATTACATATATGTTATATATTTCATTACACATACATATGTAATATGTGTAATATTACATTATATATATTTCATATATGTAATATATACATAATATTCCATTACATACATTATACATTCGATTACATATATATATATATATGTATATATATATATATATATATAAAACTCAGCCATAGAAAAGATAAAATCTTGCCATTTATGATAAAACAGATGGACCTTGAGAATATCATAGTAAGAGAAATAAGTCAAAGACAAGTACTATATAGGACATCACTTACATGTAGAATCTAAAAAACAAAACAAATGAACAAACAAAACAGAAAAAAGACTCCTAGATACAGAGAAAAAACTGATGGTTGCCAGAGGGGAGGGGTGTAGGAGATATGGGCAAAAAGAGGTGAAGGGGATTAAGAAGTACAATCTTCCAGTTATCAAATAAATAAGACACAGGGATGTAACGTACAGCATAGGGAATATAGTCAATAATTTGTAACAACTTTGTATGGTGATGGATGATAACTAGACTTACTGTGGTGATTATTTTGTAATGTATATAAATACTGAATCACTATGTTGTACACCTGAAACTGATATCATACTGTATGTCAATTATTCTTCAATTAAAGAAAAAGTGAGTATGTATATAGTATTTGTGTCAGGCACTATTATAAGCGTTTTGCCTTTTTCTACTCATTTAATCCTCTATTAACCCTATGAGTTAAGTACTCTTGTGATGGCCATTTTACAGAAGTAACTAGACAAAGAAAAGTTAAGTCATCGGCCCAGGATTAACACAGCTCGTATACAGAAGGGCTGGGAACCAGCCCCCGCAGTGTGCCCACAGACCAAGTTTTATATTGCAACACCACATTGACAGCATATAATGTGAGAAAAAAAAATAAACAGACTTATTAGTTGTAATAGGATGAGATACCACCAGTTGCCAAATGCAGGAAGTTTTTGGTTTTATGGTATGATTTTTTCGTGGATGTGTTCCTGAAGAGTTCTTCCAAAAACATTTTTTTTTAAAGATACAGCACTATTGAGGGGAATTTATTTAATTTGACACTACATTTAAAGCAACATTTTATTTTTGTTGATTTTTTTTTTTCCCATAAAAGCTGGGAAGTGTTGCAACTGAGAAGTGAAGCACCAAGTTTATTTCAGAGGCAGTAAACACAGCCTAAGGCCCTACTTGTCATAATTATGACAAGAGAAAGACTCATATGGCTTCACATGGCGTTGAGTCTCAAAAACACATCTGCACTCCACCTTCTCTAGAATATCTTGACTGAGGGGAAATAAAGAAGAGAAAAGCAGCCAGAATAAAACAGCAGTGGTAAGTCACAACACCCTTTAAGAACAGAGGTACAGTAAAACCTTGGACTGCAAAGACCTTGTTCTGAGAGTGTTCCACAAGATAAGCAAACATTTCTAATACATTTTTAACTTGATAAGCAAACATTTCTAATACATTTTAACTTGCGATACGAGTAGCACATGCCTCCGAATGTCACATGATCACAACCGAGCCAATGGTTCTTTCTCTCTCTCCCTCTCCCTCTCTCTCTCCCCGCCTCTGTGGGATTGTAGGTGATTGTCTCCCATGCTCAGAGTCTGGGTCTCAGGCTGTGCAATGTTTGGCAGAAATCAGTGATTTTTCAGAACGCTGGAAGGTGCCCACAACTGTCACTAGCATATTTTTTGTCACTTCAAAGCACCTAGGGACAGTCCTTTGCTTTTCCATACACGAGTAGCTTAGGAATGCTTTGCTTCATTCTAGGTCAGGCTGCCTGCAGATATAGACCCTTTCCTTGGCTACCTTATTGCCAGTTACATTAAATAACAGTGTATGACAAGAGTTTATTAATACCGTTAGTGACATGAAAGTCATCCTACACAATAACCCTCCTCTCTCGTCCCCCTCACGCCAGCCAGGAAGGTTTTCAAAGGTAAGTATAGGGTACTGTGTTCATTTTTCTTTATATTTTGTATTTTATTATTTTGTATTATATTCCAGTACTGTAATCATTTTTATATGAATATTTTTGGGTTGTGCAACGAATCATCTGAGTTTCCATTATTTCTTATGGGGAAATTCACTTTGATATACAAGCGCTTTGGATTACAAGTGTGTTTACAGAACAAAAACCAAGGTTTTACTGTATTTGTGCTCCACATCTTCCCAGACCAGCTCTTTCGAAGGCAATTTGTTTGAGCAGGAATCTGGAGGATAAGCTCCACTAAAAGACTGACTCAGAGATTCTGGGAGAAATCTCGGAATGGCAACATGCCCTAAGTTATCTGAGAGACCAAAACTCTCACAGGACACCTCAGCCACACCACTTACTCATGCAGTCAATATGTAATAGAGGTCTTCAGAGATTCTATAGAATGGAGGCCAAACAAAAAGGTAAAGAGGCAATCATAATATTGCTGAACAGGCAGAGTTAAGTAGAGAAGAGGCTACAAGAGCCACAGGAGGCATGCTTAATCCAGACCCGAGAAGGTTTTCTGGAAATCATAGCTACATCAAGTCAAGAATGGCTAATGGGCATTAGTTAGATTAAAATGCCAGGAAACGAAGTGAGAACGGCATGTGCTAAAACCAGAAGTCATGCTAATGCATTTCTTTGCTCAGCACACTGCTTTCTTAAAAACATGTATTACACATCCAATATTAAAAAGTTCCTGTATTTTATACACAAATGAGGATTTCTGAGATAAAGCTGCCAAAACTGCACAGCAGCTGCTGCCCTCGGGCAGGGATTGTGTGTTCTTATTAGTCCAGGGCTCCCACTCACTGATTTCATGCTTTTATCTCACCAGTCTGGCCCCCATACACATAGAAGTTTGCCGACCCTGGTCTAAAGACAGGATAGGCCAATAATTTGATTCAAGATCAAATGCCTAATTCAGCCACTGAATCCAGAAGAAAGGAGAGTCCAAGATAAAAAACAAACTTCCTTTTGCCCAGTAGAATTCTAACCACAGCTCCCAAACAAAAAATTCTTATCCTAGTGGAACTGGGAAAATATTTAGTATTACTCTGATATTGTTATTTCTGATATTTAATCATGATCATCTATGGGGAAGTGGACTTTTTTAAAATTTATAAGCAAATTTTCATCTACACTGTAAAAAGATGAAATTCCTCCAGAATTTTGATAGCAAACACATAGTTTTTGTCAAGAGATTGGCACCTGTGAACAGAGAACTGAAAGTTAAGTTCATCATCTTTGAGAGTTTATATCCCACAGAACAGAACAGGATTCAAAACGCGATCAGTTTTACTATGTCTGTGCACCATTAGACTTGCAAATTTAAAAAAAAAAAAAAAAATCCTAGACATTTGCAACTTCAGGTGAGACCGAAAACAAGATCTAATAATTAGTGTCTATTTCTGAAAGAAGTGCATATTCAAAGACCACACGCAATTAACAACCAGGTTGTCCTGTAATCACGTGCAGTAATAATTGGAGTATAAAGTAGGGTTTCATGCAAATCACTTTATACGGCAACTATCTCTCTCCCGTATCGTGTGATTCAATCACATCTTGGTAACGGAACTGTTAGAGTTAAGGGAAACTGCCTGGCCTTTTGTTGTCACTGAAAAAGACCAACAATATTTGTATTTTCCTGGAAAGGAAACACAACCTGCATCTCCTTACGGGGAATCTTAACATGTTTTAATGGCCTTCACCTCCTGAATCACTTCGGGACTGCGAACAGTTATGTCTTTTCTTGTACTTACATGACAGTGAGCAGCATTTCTCCCTGTGAGCATACTCAGTGAGGGACTCATGATTACTCTGTGGGAACAGTTGCTAATGGGTAGACTGTCCTCTCCACTGGGGACCAGAGAAGAAAAAACAAGTCCTTCCTTCTGGGGATGGCTCAGATGGGAGTGGCAGTGCACCTACAAGGTGTTACCCCGCCTTTAAGTGGCTGCCATTCATTTGAGATATCACAGAGAAGCTCTCTGAACAGCTCATGATATAGCCAAACTATTAAATTGCAAAACTTTTTCTTAAGTTTATTTTTATTTATTTTGAGAGAGAGAGAGAGAGAGCAAGTGGGGAAGGGGCAGAGAGAGAGTGAGCCCGAATCCCTAGTAGGCTCAGCACTATCAGCACACAGCCCAACAGCGGGCTCAAACTCAGGAACCGTGAGATCACGACCTGAGCCAAAATCAAATCAGACGCTTAACTGACTGAGCCACCCAGGCACCTCAAGCTGTATAACTTTTTTACAGCTGAAAAAGCGGCAAAACCCTTTGGCTCTGTCTGAATCTACTTCAGGTAAACTCACATCATAACTGATTACATGATCTGAGGTTTTGGGGGGATATGTGTTACTGGTTTTCAAATAAATATTTCAGAAAAAATGTATTTGGAGTTGTCTCAACTTGATACTGCTCTACTAACAGCTCTTCTAACAGCTGTGCTAAGAACCAGAGGATCTGGAGAGGAAGCCTGGGCTCAGGCTGGACAGAGGGGGAAGAGCCAGTCCTGGGGTCTGCCCGGCTGCTACTGGTCCTCACACTCTAATGAGCTAGCTTCTACAGGTCTAACAATTACCACAGAACAGAGGCATCCTTTGACCACTAAGGAAAGTGAGGTTAGTTATTCCTTGTGCAGGTAATGGAGACAATCAGAATTTGATCCCAGGTTTGACTCCATATTCCATGACCTCAGCTGTGCTAGGCTCTCTTTGTACGTGTAGCTTATCTGGGTCCCTTGATCCACCAGCCTCTTGGGCACCCATAGAGCAGGGAGCCATCAATGACCATCAGTGAAATCAGAAGTCTTAGGGAGTCTGCCTAGCCCGTGGCCAGCTGCACTGGGCAGTCAAGTTGACACCCAGGGTTCCATGAAATAGCACTTTTTCTTAAAAACCTCCCCAACACATACATCTGGAAGTGGATACAGGGGGTTCATCCTTCCCCCATCTGTCTCAGGTGAATAAAACTCTGACCCAATGAGACAAATGATCATTTCTCAGCTTTACAACCCAGATGGCCCTCAGCTACATTTTACCTTGATGTTCAAAATAGTTCTGGGTCAAATTTGTGATGCACACTTTCCATTTCTCTTGTGGATTAGGTCTTCAAATATACACTTTTTTATAACATTTCTAGTTTCTACTCACAAGCATATAATTAGATCTAAGAATGTCTTTGTTGAAAAACCACAAATTGCAAAATAAGGGAAGCGAGTAAAATCAACATCGCCGATTTTCTTCTTAATCTGCCCAAACTCTACCTAGAGGAAGCTGTCCTAACACAAACATAATTTAACTATTAAGCTAGAAGATGGGGAGAAGGAAAGGGAGTGAAGGGACTCTCCCCAAAGCATTTATAGAAAGTTTCCTCAGTTCCACAATATCCTAAAAAGTTTCTTAAAGAGGCCTCAAAATGAATAAATAGTTGAAAATGAAATGCAAAGTCAAATCAGAATGAATGTCAATGTTGCTCAGTTAGCAACAGCCTAGAAGCTCACCAGCTGTCAACGCTAATCATAGCTCAGTCGTTGACTCACTGTGTGACCTCTAGCAGTACAGTTAACCTCGCTGATTTTGTATGCCAGCAATAAAATAGCATTGCAAACTCCTCGAAGGCCTGATGTGAGTTATAACTCAGAGATATTGCCATGGCCCCGTGTTGAGAGCTAAGTGTTAAATAAAAACCAAAATTATAAGGAAGATGATAGGATGCTCTTCAAAGAACATTTCCAGCTCTGCCTGCATAATTTTAGTGCTCTGATGAAACATGCCTCTGAAGAAACGGTTAACCATATAGAGGAAGTAAGAATAGTTCAAACTGGCCTTATGGAAGATACAGTGTACTCATAGTCCTCATCACGCTTTAGCTATCAGAGGCAACCCCAACACATTCCGTTGTGTTTCTAGGAGAAAAACAGTTCTTCCAGGAATCTATGCACAGAGTTCTCAACGAGAGAAGCAAGTGAACGGTAGAGTCTTTGGCCTATACTCTAACAATAAAACTCTCATCAAAAGAAATGCAGCTTGCTTGTCAATCAAATTAGAAGCTAAAGTCAGGACACAGATGTAATGGCTAGATGCTTAAAACGTTTTCTCTTCCTCCAGAGAACACTGCTGGATTGCATTTCCCTCCCACCCTCCCTTAGCATTGGGTGGAAATGATCCAGTGGGTCAAAAAGTACTATAATATGTCAGAGCCACATAGATCTCTGAATGATTGCCACAAGCAGGTCCCCCATCTATCTTCACTGAACTGTACTATGAGGAAGAAATAAACTCTCATGGTGATAACCCAGTGAGCTCCGGCAGTTGTTTATTACATCATTAGCTTGCTCAAATTAATACACAACTATGAGATATGTTTAGCATTACAACCCAAGATTCACAACTCACCTACCCTGCATACAGTCTATACATAGTTCAGAATACTCCCTTCGTGGATAAAGACCCATCGTTTACAGAAAAATAAGCCCGTACATATAAAGCTCGAAGGACAATCAACTGATGAATGGATAAAGAAGATGTGGTGTATATATACAATGGAATACTACTTGGCAATGAGAAAGAATGAAATCATGCCATTTGTAGCAACGTGGATGGAACTGGAGAGTATTATGCTGAGTGAAATAACTCAATCAGAGAAAGACAGATACCATATGTTTTCACTCATATGTGGATCCTGAGAAACTTAACAGAAGACCATGGGGGAAGGCAAGGGGAAAAAACAGTTACAAACAGAGAGGGTGGGAGGCAAATGATAAGAGACTCTTAAATACAGAGAACAAACTGAGGGTGGATGGAGGGGTCAGGCAGAGAGGAAAATGGGTGATGGGCATTGAGGGGGCACTTGTTGGGATGAGCACTGGGTGTTGTATGTAAGCGATGAATCACAGGAATCTACCCCCAAAACCAAGAGCACACTGCATACCCTGTATGTTAGTCACTTTGACAATAAATCATATTTTAAAACAATAAAAGAAAAAATAAAGCTGGAAGGACAGATCATCAAACACAAGCCCCACTAAGCCACAGTGCAAAGACATTTCTACCTTTATATTTGATATAATGCTGAAGCCACAGCTCTTTAAGCAGGCAGATGGGACCAAGGAGCCTGTTACTTAACCACTAATCCATTCTCCTCCTTAATATGCATTTTTCATTCGGTATCTAACACTATCGTTCCCCACCTAAACATTAAAGTCAACAAAAATGAAGACTGTTTCAAGAACAGTTGCCATTACAGAACTCCGTAAGATCTTTTTAAGAAAAAGGCTGTTTATGAACCCATGAAAATGCCTCTGGAGATGGTTATTAGAACAAACAAGTCTCGTAGCTGGAACTAAGTTAAGATCAATCTGGTAAGCATATAGCAAACGTGTCATGTAATAATTTCAGCTACATCAGTGCTCAGGAAGATTATACTGATTTCAAAGCCACAGATACTCTTTAGCTTAGGAACCAGAAGAATATTTATAACTGAGGTTAGATTCTTAAAGATATTAAGCATGCTCAAAAAGTAAATAAACTGTTACATCCAAAGATGCTACTGAAAAGTAATGTGAGTGGAATTTTTTATAATTCAAAATTTCTTAACTGACATCACGTCTTAAGTACTGTGCTTATGATTTTAAATTTTATCTGTGTGTTTGTTTATTTTATAGGCTTTATTCTGTATAGCAGTTTTAGAATTACAACATTGAGAAAAAGATCCAAGGGTTTTCCATATACCTTCTGCCCTCATACATACTTTGCCTTTATCAACAACATTCACCAGAATGGTGGTTTTTTTTTTTTGTTTTGTTTTGTTTTTTTAACCAAGAATGAACTTACATCGACACATTAGAATCACCTGAAGTTGACAGTTTACTTAAGAGTTCACTCTTGGGGTGCCTGAGTGCTCAGGTCATGATCTTATGATTTGTGATTCTGAGATCCACATAGGGTTCTCAGTTGTCAGCACAGAGCCTGCTTTGGATCCTCTGTCCCCCTCTCTGTCTCTGCCCTTCCCCTGCTCATTCTCTCTCTCTCCCTCTCTCTCTCTCTCTCTCTCTCTCTCTCAAAAAAAAAAAAATTAAAAACACACACACACAAAAAAAAGAGTTCACCCTTAATGTTGTACATTTTATGGGGTTGTACAAATGCATGATAACATATATCCATCATTATAATATCACACCGAGTAGTTTCACTGTCCTAAAAATCGTCTGTGTTCTGCCTATTCATCTCCCCCACACACCCTGGGGGCAATCCCTGATCTTTTAACTGACTCCAATAGTTTTGGAGACTCCATAGTGGAGTCCTTCCATTCTCATTTTTTCTTCCATGTCTCTTTGTGGCACAATAGTTCATTTCTTTTTAGTATTGAATAATAGTCCATTGTCTGGATGCACCACAGTTTGTTTATCTGGATCTTCACCTACTAAAGGACATCATGCTTGCTTCCAAGTCTTAGTAATTATGAATAAAGCTGTTAGACACACTCCTGTGCAGGTTTTTGTGTGAACATACTTTCCAAGTCTTTTGGGTAAATATCAATGACAGTGATTGCTGGATCATACGGGAAGAATATGTTTAGTTTTGTAAGAAACTGCCAAACTGTCCTCCAAAATAGCTGTACCATTTTGTATTCTCACCAGCAATAGATGAGGCTACCTACTGCTCTACATCCTTCACCAGCATTTGCTTATGATTTTTATTTCTCTTCAACAGATATTCATCTGAACTTCATGTTTCTCTACCCTCTACCAGCTTCTCTCTCCAGCAGTTAATAGAAGCCACATTAAGCCAAACAAAAGCTCAGCTATGTAAATAAATCTAGTGTTACAGCATTCTTGCTACGCCTAATAGGGCTAGATCTGTTTCATATGTTCATATCCTACATCAGGGGAAGGGAAAGTATTAGACAGATACTAAAGACCTGCTTTGTGACAGGTATCATGATCACTGGCTTGTATACACTGACTTGGTGCTTGGCAGGGGGGAAAAAGAAAACCTAGGATTAAATGACATTAACCTACTTTATGAAGAAACAGGAGTTCTGAAAACTTGCATTAACTGTGCACATGAACAGGCTCACCAAAACCCCTCCACACTTGTGTAACAGACAAATTCAGGAAGCTAAATATCTGTTCAATCGGGGGGTCCATTAAAATAAGTCCCAAAGTTGATCTTACTTTCACTAGAGATGATCATTCTATTTTTACTCCTTCTCCATTCCCATCTTTTATATTTGGAGTGGCTGGTATATAAGTCAAAAGGCTCTGCTTTATTAGAATCTCTTACAAATAATGTATCGAGAAGAGACCAAAATTACGAATTAAAAAAATGTGCTCAAAATTCCTATGGATTTTAACTGTTCATACATCACTTTGCCTCTCATTAGCGCCATGTATTTTTCCTTCTAAGTTTTGATGATACTAACAATGGAGGTAATATAGTTTTACCTGTAATTCAACTCACGTAACCCATCACCACAATCATTTCTTCATGTTCCCCTAATTCATGCACATAGCAGAGTGAATTCTAGTATTTTGTAAGCCATTCACAAGTATAGTAAATTACTAACTCCTACAAAGTAAGAGGCTATTTTGCAAAGCATAAAGATCCTGTCAATAATTACTAGTACTACATCAATGACTGGAAAATAATAAGCCTAATTGCATTCCACTTCAAGCTAAAATGATACAAGAGAATCTTCCCTCCACCCCCCCAAAATGGACCTTGTTAAAAATAGTTTTTCATATGTTTCACCATAGAATTCCAAAAAATAGCATTGTACTATGTAAAATTAATTTATCAAAAATGCTCTAGTCACATAACTTTTTAGAAACATATCAGCCGTATAAATCAAGCCTGTCATAACTCATAAAAAGCCTAAGGGGGGAAAAAAAAAAGAGAAGAAACAGCAGGAACTTCAAGGAATTTATTCCTTACAACAGAAAACAGAAAAAGAGTTTAAGTCAATAATTGGGATTGTCCACCTGGTTATTGGCTCATTGTCAGATCAGGAAGCAAGGCAAAGAGAAAACAGAAGGTATTTGTACACCTGCTTTCTAGCCATTCTCTTACAACCTCAGAGGAAGGACATACCATTGCTGCAGATCTCAGAAGTCTTAACAAGGTAGCCCTGAATGCAAGGATCGCCAGGAACAAGAACAACGTTCCTGCCGCTTACAGCCACACTTTATATTCGTATCACCCGGGAATCCAATACTAGGTCACACTTTTTGAAAGCCTACTATGTTCCAGAAACTCTTTCAGGCTTTATTGCTCTTCAACAATCTTGGGAGGAAAGTACCTTTGTTCTCCCTATTTTACAGACAAAGGAAAATGAGGTCCAGAGAACTTAAGAAAACTGTCCATAGTCTCTTAGCTCTTCAGTAGAGCTAAGTGTTGGATACAGGCAATCTTTGTCAAGATCGTACTCTCGTCCCGTATGTTATATCGCTCTCGAATGGAAGGAAATTCAATCAACGAGAATCTCTATGTTCCCTGATTCCAATACAATCATTCCTCAAACTGAAAAGAGACCTTGATTTCCATACCCTGAAGCCCATTCCCTGCCTATGCAAGGTACAGGAAAAAAAAAAGAAAAAAGAAAAGAAAAAAAAGAAAACTTTCGCATCCGGGCTTTGAGAAAGCTCTCAGTGGTTTTCAGGCCTCACCTCAGAGCTGGCTCACAAAGCCCACTACACCTTCAGAGTGGGTAATGGAAGGAACAAACTGAGTATGTATTACGTGAGAGGGCCCAGACCTAAATAGAACTCAGACCTAAATAGATCTTTGTTACATCAACCACACCACTGGGGTTAGAAAGAAGCCCACACCATCACACCAGTGTTTCCAGTTAGACCTAGAAGGTATGAAATAAACGTTGAGTTTAAAAAAAAAAAGTTTCAAAAATTCCTTTGGTCTATAATGAAAGGCAAAAGCCTGGGGCAACCCTCAGTCAAATCTTTGCACACCTACCCTGTTTTTGCCCCATTCTCCCCGGCCACCCGCCTTCTTCCCACCTCCCTGAGGAACCCTCATATGCAACCCCAACTTTAACACTCTCTACTTCCGCTCCTCACTAAAGTTTACTGGCTCTGAAAGTACCCAAGGCCTTCTCTCCTAATTTCAACTCCCCTCTCCATCCATTCTGGTCTCCCATTGGCTTGAAATTAGAAAAGAAGACGCACCCATGAAGTAACACTTTCCCTTCACTAGAGATAAAGGAATCACTAAAGAGCATCCTGTCCCCAGAGGAAGACTGGATGTCTTCCAAGTCCCTTCCAATCAAAAGTTTATTATTAAACAGACCTCTAGTAAATAGTGAATGGTAAATAACTTGCTCTCAAAACTCAGCACACCACTGCAGAGGTGCTTGCTTGCCGCACCCCTGGTGGGGATTCAAGTGGTAAGAGGTTTAGACCCACTCCTCAGCCTCCTGGTCCTTGGAATATAGCTGGTCTGGGGAGAGGAAAACCAAGACTTTGTGGAAACTTAATCACCTATTTGTGGGTGAGGAAATAAAAGGAGGAAAATGAAACGAATAGGAAGCCTCTCCAAGACCACTCAAAAAAAACCCTACATGCGTAACTGAAGCGAGCCTGAAAAGTGGATGCCATTTGTGGCCACAAAACTCCTTTTCTGCAGGGATACACGGTCAAAAAATGTCAGCCATCATTCATCCCTTTTCCCCCCTCAGCTTCCTCACTGGAATAGGAAAATTAGGTTGCTCCAGCTTCAAAAGAAAATAATAATAATAATAATGATAGTAATAATTAGTGATATCTCCTTAAGTCATGATATTCATCCCTTCTAACTCTGATGTATTTATCTCACAAGGAAAAAAGTCTCTAGGCTTCCCTTGGGTCAACGACGGATACACCTGATCACTGAAAAACAAAATATAAATTTTCACAATATGCTCGTATGAGGGAAAGCCATACTATGAAGTGAGACCAAAAAATCATTACTATCACCTCTAACCCCCAACTTGCCTCTGGAAATGCCAGAGTCTCCCAAAGGTCTCTATCTCCTCACCTACAATAGCTTTTATTCAAGCAAGTGGCTAAAAGGTAAGTGAACAAGATCTTATTTGATTTCATAGTGTTTTCTGTTTAATAAAAAAAACCAAAAACTGAATGTATAAGAGCTTTCCTTCTATTATCCCCCTCGCAAATACAAGGTAATTAAACTGTAGAATTGATTTCAAAGGCTTTGTGTGAGCTGGCCTGGCACGTAAACACTTAGACACAGCACTGTCTTAGTCAAATGTGCTTTAACAATTGACCAACTTTTACAATCAACCCGTTTGTTTTCAGAACGGGTATTTAAGGTAGGAAGCTTCGTGCTCCAGCTATCAAATGAGCACCGGTTAGGAGTCAAAGGAGACACAACAGTAGGTGCGGGAATGCCAGCAAAATGTGCCTGGACTTGAACTCGACAGATGGCTTTCTTATACTTCAGTATCTTGTACTTTCAACACCAACTTATTCTTAAAGGAGAACAATTTATCAGTTAGAATCATCTTAGAAGACTGAAAAAAATATAAAAACACAAGCCCATACTTGAAGCATTTTATTGCTCTGCAGAAAAATGGAGCATTTTTAAGGAGACAGCTTCTACACAATGTAGCCAAATAATGGGTATTAAGGGGCAGATTTTTTTCTTGACCATTGAAAAGCCCCCAGAATGGCTCTGATTGGCAGATATTTTCTGAGAAAGGACAGCTGAGGCCCCTGGTCATTTTATGTCAGTGGCTCAAATGAGTTGTCTCCCCTCCCCCCTCACCTCCCCTCTCTCTCTCTCTCTTTTTTTTTTTTCCTAATCCCTAGGGCTACATACCAACCTGCTACCCAAAAATATGCTCATGGTAGTGGCTTTAAGGGACAGGAATCACCACAAAAGAATGCACATGCTTGGGTGAAAGTCTTATGCAACTCATTGATTGAATATGCCCATGGTGATTCTTCTCAAAAGAACTTGTCAGATTAAAATTATAAATGACTTGAAACTGCTGGTATCTGTTTCATTTCGCTATTAGGGTGGTCAGGATGTCTAACTTAGGAAGGAGAAAATGGCAAAATGACCCAGAAATCAAAAGACCCTTGTTTTGCCTTGATTTTACTGACTAAAATTCATCCCTACCTTGATTGATTAGAGGCAGTATCGACTGTTCACTCTGTGAGATTAAGAAAAAGCAAACAAACGGGGGCACCTGGGTGGCTCAGTCAGTTAGGCGTCTGACTTCAACTCAGGTCATGATCTTGTGGCTTGTGAGTTCGAGCCCTGCTTTGGGCTCTGTGCTGACAGCTCAGAGCCTGGAGCCTGCTTCGGATTCTGTGTCTCCCTCCCTCTGTGCCGTTACCCCACTCGTACTCTGTCTCTTTCTCTCTCTCAAAAATAAATAAACATTAAAAATTAAAAAAAAAAAAAGAAAAAGAAAAAGAAAAAGCAAACAAACAAAACATATGAAACAGTATTACCCAAGCACAAAGTAAAGTTATAAACTCTGAAGTAGAACATGCTCGCTGTGGGTTACAGAGATAAATCGCGTACAAATTTGGCAACATTATATTAGATATTGTGACCTCTGGTGCTGGCATTTGCCAGTGTCATTTCAGATGGCCCTGGTAAAGATGGCAGAAGTAACCCAATCCATTAAAGCCCATGTCCCAAACAGAACTGCACTTCTGAAACAGCTTCAGCAGAAGCAGCATCTTTTCACACTTATTTTTTTTTTTAATTTTTTTTTTTCAACTTTTTTTTTTATTTATTTTTGGGACAGAGAGAGACAGAGCATGAACGGGGGAGGGGCAGAGAGAGAGGGAGACACAGAATCGGAAACAGGCTCCAGGCTCCGAGCCATCAGCCCAGAGCCTGACGCGGGGCTCAAACTCACGGACCGCGAGATCGTGACCTGGCTGAAGTCGGACGCTTAACCGACTGCGCCACCCAGGCGCCCCTTCACACTTATTTTTAAGCAACCGAGGCAACTGAGCCTTCATGAGGGCAGCCACCACAGCCTTAGTGTTGAGACTGCGTAGGTCACAGCGTTGAGACGGGCCAGTGCCCACAAAGACGATGGCTTTGCTTGTGATGTAGGTCATAGAAATAGCAGCTCCCACCTTGTCATCGATGGTATCAAATTTGGTAAGGACGATGCCATCAATGAGCCGAGGCGTTTGAGCCATAGAATGGTCAGCCAAGGCTCCGTTGAATTTGCCCAGCTGGTCCACGGCCTCATTGCCTACTAAGGCCTCCCCCACAAACAGCACCAAGTCGGGTGTGCTGACAGTAATGAGCTTAGCCAGGGCAGTCATCCGAGGGGCATTCCTTGCATGCAAGGAATAGTGCATCGGGGGCGCCTGGGTAGCTCGGTCAGTTAAGCATCTGACTCTTGGTTTCAGCTCAGGTCACAGTCTCACGGTTTCGTAAATTCAAGCCCCGCATCTGGCTCTGCGCCGGCAGCGTGGAGCCTGCTTTGGAATCCTCTCTCTCTCTCCCTCTTTCTACCCCTCCCCCACTCATGCTGCCTCTGTCTCCCTCAAAATAAATAAATAAACTTTAAAGAAGTAAAAAAATGAAAACTAAAGGAATAACGCATCGGGCGTGATCCATGAGTGAAGACTCGCTTCCTAGCAAGTCAGTCAATAATACCTGCAAGGCATACACCTGGGGAAGCCTCACGGGCAATGTGCTCACAGGTAAGAATGAAAAAGACTAACACAACCTATTCAATTCTGTCTGTCTTTAGGAAGAAGCACTAAAAATGAGCCTTTGTGCATGTGTCTGTTTTGTGTTTTGTTTTTAACTATAAGCCAACAAGTTGATTCTTCTTTTTTTTAATTTTTTTTTTTTAACGTTTATTCATTTTTGAGACACAGAGAGACAGAGCATGAATGGGGGAAGGTCAGAGAGAGAGGGAAACACAGAATCTGAAACAGGCTCCAGGCTCTGAGCTGTCAGCACAGAGCCCGACGCGGGGCTCGAACTCACGGACTGCGAGACCATGACCTGAGCCGAAGTCAGACGCCCAACCGACTGAGCCACCCAGGCGCCCCAAGTTGATTCTTCTTAATATGTGTTTTTAAAGTAGTATTTCTCATTCAGGACCTGGACTCTAAGGACTGTGGCTGACTCCATTGTCTTGGAACACAAAGAAAAAGACAAGGGCAAGACAACCCATGGCGTCAAGGCTCTCGCAAAAATGCAAAAAATGAGTAGTTAACAGTCTGGCTGCAAACAGCTTCCCAAATTCCTTTACCTTCATCTTTGAATCGAGAATGCACTACCAAGCTGGTATCATAAAATGCCCCGGTGACATGGGGAAGGGAGAGCAGGAGACTAATACTAATTACTAGGGTGACTACCAGCATTTCAAGCCTAAAAGGAACAAAACCAGTCATCAAAATTATTTCCTGGCATCAATTTGGCATAGTTGTAGTGCAAAGGGAAAAAATAAAAATAAAAATTAAATGAAAATAAACTGAGTCCTTCAAATTATTTGGAAACTTCACACCAATCTCATTTCATGGCTTTCTCCCATTAAAAATTTTATCTACCATCAAGTGATACTACCTAAGTAAGAAAACCTTTAAGGAGTAAAACCAAGATTCAAAGCTGGGCCCTTTGTATAGACTCTTTTCCATTTCCTGTCTCAGATGCCTGCCTGCCTTCTAATAAGACAAACTTTTGGCAGGAACATAGAAGGTATCCAGACATTTGGATGAATTGGACAAGGAAAGCCTAAAATGAACAAAGCCTGGGGCTTGGAAATGAGGCACTCTTTTAAAACCAAAGAGCCACAACAGTGGCTAAATAATATAATGCTTTCTGATAGAGAAATTCACTTTTTAAAAAAATGAGGTAACACCATAGTTCTCATGGACCATTAAGGTAGTGTTCCAAATTAGTGCCTTTCAGATCAAGTTGAGACCGTAATGTCTAAACAAAACCATTAACATACACATGCCCCATACATAGTTCTTTAACAGATTTAAGTTTCATATTGTAATCAATACATGCATAATTACTTACTTGTTTCCTTCTGTAATGAGCAAACTGAGAGAGGCCTAGAACACTTGCAAGAGCACCTCCTCCAACAAGAATAGTCCCTTTCACTGCCTTTTGAAATGCCATTTCTTACCCTGCAAAGAAAAACAAAAAGGAAACAGAAAGAAGTGAATTAGGATTTTTATTAGATAACAATCCCCATAATAAAAAGAGACTCGCAATTCTGAAACTGTGCTAAACTAGAAAACAAAACAGAAAATAAGGAAGTTATAATGGGCCAAAAACAACGCTCAAAAAAAAAGGAGACCAGGGAACTGACCACGTAAGAGTGGCCTTCCAACAGGAATTAAAGAGGAGAGCAAATTAAGAGACAACCGAGGATATTTACACAGCATAAAGTCAAGAGAGCCGTGACAAGAAATGGTATTGTGTATCTGTACTTGCAGATTTGTTCCACTGCTAATCCCTTCCACAGGGAGAACTGGGGGAGGTCTGACACTAGCCCAGAGTGAGCTTCACATTTACTTCAGGTTCCTTGGCACGTTTTTAACTCAAACTGCAGCACGACTCCCTTCCTGAGCTTTGTCCTCCTAAGGAAGCTCTCACTAGAGCCAAGAGCCAACACAGTCCTTGTCGCTAAAGGAGTCTACACTTGACAGGGAAAAAGTCAACGGAGGGGCCCCTGGGTGGTTCAGTCAGTTGAGTGTCCTCCTCTTGATTTCGGCTCAGGTCATGATCCCAGGGTCTTAGGATTGAGCCCCGTGTAGGATTCCACACTGAGCACAGAGTCTGCTTAAGATTTTCTCTCTCTCTCTCTCCACCCCCCCCCCCCCGCCCCAGGCTTGTGCTCTCTCTCTCCTTCTAAAATAAAAATTTAAAAAGAAAATTTTTTTTTAAGTGAAAGGAAACCATGCAGATCCTTTCACAAAATGGCAGAAGATCATTGCTAGTGATTGCCATAATTCCTTTCACTATGGGAACTTAACAAAAAAAGTTTTCTTCTAGCCAGGTTGCATGGCACCACAATTTCAAGGGAGCCCCTTCATATGAAGCAGTCTTCGTGCTTACTATATATTTCTGAATAAAGCCTTATATTGCATTAGTTCCTTGACTTTCTTCTCACCTTGAAATACATATATACATATGTACATATATACATATACATATATACACACACATACACACACACATATTGTGCCATGGGACTAATGAAATTTTTTAAAGTGTTTTTGAGGGCTTCAATATACTTTAACTTTGTCAGAAACAACACACACAAAAAGGGAATAAAAATGAAAATTCCACTAAAAGAACTCTTGCCAGCTTTTATTTTGCTAAACTAAAAAAAAAAAAAAAGATAACACTGTGTGGTCACATAAAAAGAAGAAGGAGAGGAAGAAGGAGAAGAAGAAGGAGGAGAAGAAGAGGAAGAAGGAGAAGAGGTAGTAATAGTTCTAACTTAGAGTTGATAGTGAGCAATTTGATCTAAGACTTTCATCCACCAGAGTAGCTGGCACACCCACACCTTACAGGGAAGGCACCACCCTACTTTCCTGAATGGGTGGAGGTCAGACCTGTCTGGACAACATACCTTATCCTCTACAGGTATCTTATGACTCAGGAAAGTATTTAATATAAAGTCAGTTTTAACCTAGGGATGGTAAAGAACATATAGATATCTCAACGTAAGGTATGTCACCGTTAAAATGTTTGGGTCCGTATAGGATGAATAGAATCTATTAGCTAACTACGTTAAATCAAAGAATTTCAGTGAAGAGGATAACTGCGATTCTATAGAAAATTTATTTTGGAATACTGTAAATTACATACTAAAATAAAAGTTGGCATTTCTGAAAATTTTATTTTTCCTCTGATCTCACTCCTTCTGACAAAGTAATAAATCCTAAGACCCATCTTTTTTTTATTAAGATTGTCATCAGAGAAAATATTTCACAGGCATATGTTTCTCTACTGCTGGAGTTCTCTTTGTCAAACATGCCCTCTTTCCCAAGTTATGCCAAACAACTTGTATATGATGGCTAGGGGCCGCCATTCATCAGCCAACTCTATGCAAAACCTTACGTCCAAGGTTGCTCTGATAACTGAAAACCTCAACTAAGCCAATTTGGAAGGCACTCATTTGTTACAGCCCACCACGATTCCTAGTGCCTTTGTATGTTCACATGGGTGCCTATCACACGACAATGGAAACCCCAGCAGCCTAGAGACAGACTAGGTAGGACTCAAGCTAACTGGGTTCCCCTGACAAGGAGGGACCGAGAATAGAGACCTAGTTCTATTTACCTAAACAATGCATGTGCCCTCCCCATAGAGACAGCAGCCTGGTGGTCCGTTGGATGTGAGTTTTGTAGCTGATTGACTTTAACTCAGTATCATTGCTTCTGAATGGATAATGTCATTGATGACCTCACAAAGGATACCACACACCAACATAGCCAACGGAGGCATGTTATATAACACAGTCAAAGAAAATGTCTCAGTGGAGGTGTTCACTCAGCCAGTTCAGTTTGGAGTCTTACAAACTGTGTAGGTTTGTAAGATTTTACAATTCTGTGCGTCCCTGTATTCCCTGCTCACCTTAGTAGAGTGCTTCAATTTGACTTCTGAAACCAAAACAGACCAATGGAGATATTTTCATGAGTTTTCTCAATGAGCCACTAATACTCATGAAAACTGCATTAATATATTATTTTTCAGAGTTAGTGATCATATAGAATATAATCAATATTTTCTTTTTCCCAGTAATTTCATAAAATAACCAATGCTTAGGGGATCATTATTTCTACTGGGATCAAATCCACCTAAGATCATCTAGCTAGCTGTGATGAATAAATCACACTTACATGTAATTAAAAAACAAAAGCACAAAATCAATTTCACCTGGCTCTCCTAAGATTATTCTCCTCCTCCTCCTCATCCTCATCAATGTTATAATGATAACAGTTGACATTTATTGAGTATCTCCTAGGTAGTAGGCACGGTGCTTTTAATTTTACACACATCAGCTCCTATCACCCTCACAACACCCTAATTTCATAAAAGAGGCAGTTGTGGCTCAGAAGGAGTAAGGGATTTGCCCAAGGTCACCAACCAGTAAGTGACAAAACCACAACTTAGTCTATACTCTTAACCACTGATTGGTTCTGCCCTGCCTTTTGCTCTCAGAAAAGCAACTTCTCCCCAAGGGCCACACCATGTTTTACTGTTATTCCTAAAAGAAGACCCTCTTTCTCAAACACTCACCCCACGTATACAGTCCTTGGCATTAGAGTTTCCCTAGGCAATGAAGAAGGCTTTGGCAAAATATCTATGGTAACCTTCTGTCACATAATGTTAAGAATTTTGTTTTACTGTTGAACAAAAGAAATTTAAAACCAGATAAATATAAACCATATGCTGTGGACTACTTGTGCCCACTTGCATTCCATTATAAGGAGACAAGTTTTCACAGTGATTACAAAGGGGAAAGATTGTTTCCATCCAAGCAAAAGCCCCAACCAGAAAATCATCAAAGAAAGGGAACAAAAATTTCGATAAATCTTCACCTTTCACGACCAAAAGTGTGAGAAACCAAAGGTAGAAAAATCATCCGGAAATAAAATTCGCTCAGTTATTGCAGCCTGGTGTCTATACGTAATAGCCTATGAATTAAATTGCGTATACATTGACTCAGGACCAACTCTTGCATTTGTACAGACAAGTAAGTGCCAGTCCTCCAATTCTTGCAAGGAGAACAGCAACCCAACTCAAAAACCCCTGAACAGGGGTGCCTGGGTGGCTCAGTCCGTTGAGCGTCTGACTTCAGTTCAGGTCACTATCCTACAGTTTGTGGGTTTGAGCCCCGCATCAGGCTCTGTGCTGACAGCTCAGAGCCTGGAGCCTGCTTCGGATTCTGTGCCTCCCTCTGCCTCTGCTCCTTCCCTCCTGTGCTCTGTCCCTCTCTCTTTCAAAAATAAGTAAACATTAAAAAAATTAAAACAAAACAAAAACAAAAAACCCTAAACAAAAGGTAGTCAACTAAACAGATCAGTGAGTTTATGAACTGCCCTCAGGTGCTTACAGTCAATTTGGAGAATTAAATATCAAAGTCGGTCTTGTAATTCTGTATTACAACTAGTTGTGCTATATTGAGTGTTATTAATACTCTGATAGACCCTGAATAGCAATCTTAAGAAAGAACAAAACTGGAATCATCATAATTCCCGATTTCAAACTATATTTCAAAGCTATATTAATCAAGAGTATGGTACTGCCACTATAAACAGACCTATAGATCAATAGGGAGCCCGGAAATAAACCTATGCATATATACATGGTCAATTAATTTTCAAAAGGAGCCAAGAATATACAATGGGGAAAGGATAGTCTCTTCAGTGTTGTGAAAACTGGACAGCCACATGCAAAAAAAAAAAAAAAAAAAGAAAGAAAGAAATTGGACCACTATCTACACCATACTCCAAAATAAACTCAAAATGGATTAAAGATCTAAATATAAGACCTCAATCTGTAATACTCCTAGAAGAAAACATAGAGGGTAAGCTCCTTGGCATTGGTCTTGGCAATGATTTTTTTGGATTTGACACCAAAAGCAAAGGCAACAAAAGCAGACATAAACAAGTGGGACTACATCAAACTAAAAAGCTTCTGCACAGCAAAAGAAACCATCAACAAAATGAAAAGGCATCCAGCAGAATGGGAGAACATACAAATTTGCAAATTATATATCTGATAAGGGTTGATATGCATAATAGATGAAGAAGTCACGCAAGTTGACTGCAAAACAAACAATTCAACTGGAAAAACAAAAAACAAAACAGGCAAAGGGGCTCAATAGACATTTTTCTGAAGAAGACCTACAGATGGCCAACAGGTACATGGAAAGGTATTCAACATCACTCATCATCAGGGAAATGCAAATAAAACCAGGATTAGATATCAACACACACACGCACACAGGTGAGGAGGGAGAGAGGGAGAGAGAGCACAAGTGTTGGCAGCGTGGACAAAAGGAACACTCATGCACCGCTGGTGAGAATGCAAATTGGTGCAGCCACTATAGAAAACAGTACAGATGTTCCTTAAAATATTAACCATAGAAGGAAAAAAAAAGTTAAACCTAAGACTACCGTATGATCCAGCCATTTCACTTCTGGGTATTTATCCAAAGAAAATGAAAACACTAACTTGACAGATGGTCCCAAATTCACAAGAGTAATCAGAGCTAAAGGTATGGCTTAGGGAACCTTACGCCTACCCCCGACAGCAGGTCACTGCGACACAATAAAATGTGCTGACTTCTAGCCAAACAAAAACCGGGTTTGCCACTTCTCATAGTTTCCTGACCCATCCTTCTAGCTAACCCTGCAACTTATCTGGCACAAGCGAATTCTTAGCTGTCCTTCGGGACTCTCATTATGGAAAGACTTCAACGATGACCGTCCTGTTTCAAAGAGTCCTTGGGGACTCGCCACTTCTGCCTCCTCTCATTCCAAAGCAAGGTTACTCTCCCACTTGGATCACGCATTTGAATAATCTCCCCACACACTTTTAGACTTAAAAACAAGAAAGAAGTACCCATTGAAAAAGGCTGAGGGGTAGGAGTGACTGGGTGGCTCAGTTGGTTAGTTGTCTGACTTCGGCTCAGGTCATGATCTCATGGTCTGTGAGTTCGAGCCCCGCATCGGGTTCTTTGCTGACGGCTCGGAGCCTGGAGCCTGCTTCGGATTCTGTGTCTTCCTCTCTCTCTGCCCCTCCCCCGCTTGTGCTCTGTCTCTCAAAAATGAATAAATGTTTAAAAAGAAAAGAAAAAGGCTGAGGGGCCAGCCTCTCAGCAACCACCCACAAAGTTATTCCGGAACAAGACCACACTTCTTGGCCCTTGAATTCTCCAAATAGAGTTCTCAAACCCTTTTTCCCTGTCACAGCTTCTTTCTGAATTTAGCTTAAATAAAAATCCATCCAAGGGTGCCTGAGTGGCTCAGTCGGTTAAGTGTCCGACTCTTAACTCAAGTCATGATCTTGCTGTTCACGGGTTTGAGCCCTGCGTGGGGCTCTAAGCTGAAAGCCTGGAGCCTGGTTGGGATTCTGTCTCTCCCACTCTCTCTGTCCCTCCTCTGCATGTGCGTGCTCTCTCTCTCTCTCTCTTTCTGTCTCTCTCAAAATAAATAAATAAATTTAAAAAAAATCCAAATGGATTTATCACTCATCTGTGGAAGGAGCCCTGGGTCTCTTCACTTTTACAAAAATTCTCCTATTCTCTGGCCACTTGTGTAGAAATAACAATTTCCTTTTCTATCTCCATGCTCTCCCTTCTTTTAAATGGGTGGGGGTGGGGGCCAGATGCACAGAAAAGATCATTTTCAGAAGAGTAATTTCAACCACAAGCTGTGCAGTCCTGGGGACATGCACTCCCTTGCAAGATGTAAGGGCATTCTATGCCCCTCTGACCACCTATGGCAGGTGCTACTTCTCTAAGCCTTTTACCTAAGCATCTGGAGGTCCAAAGGTAGCAAAGAAGCTTCTACTTGAATTGTGCAGTCATCTATCCTACACGTGCATGGAAAACCACTCCATCTATTCTGAGTCATGTCACTTTTTCAAACCCACAGAAGGCACAACCGCACAACTCAGAAGACCAGGCCTCAAGATCCACCTGCATACAAATTCAGTGACTTATAGGAGAAGGGTGTGTACATCCTACAAAATATGGGTGTAGGACCATATACAAGGAAGTCTATCATCATCGAACTTGGAAGCAAGTCCACAGCAAAATAAGTGACCACAAAAGCACCTTCCCACCCAGCAGTCCAGTTCTAACTATAAAAGCCAAGATTTCTTGGTGTTTTGAATTGGACACGTTTCAAACAAAGCAAAACCTTTATTATTCCGATCGATGATATATCAGATGTTTTATAGAATTCCCTTTAAGAAAGTATATCCCAGGGGCGCCTGGGTGGCTCAGTCGGTTAAGCATCCGACTTCGGCTCAGGTCATGATCTCACGGTCTGTGAGTTCGAGCCCCACGTCGGGCTCTGTGCTGACAGCTCAGAGCCTGGAGCCTGCTTCGGATTCTGTGTCTCCCTCTCTGACCCTCCCCCGTTCATGCTCTGTCTCTCTCTGTCTCAAAAATAAATAAACGGTAAAAAAAAAAAGAAAAAGAAAGAAAGTATATCCCGGTTCAGGCACACCAAGTGTATGCTGATAAAGCGCTTAACAGACCAGTAACAATCAAAGCACACCACGCACTACCTTCTCTTTCCCCAAGGCGGGCTCGACAGTGCGGATAAAGATCAGCACTCGGCCTGCAAAGGCATCCTCCCCGGCCAAACGAGAGGCCCTTGGAGGCACATACTTTTTACACGGTGGAGTGGGAACCCCACAGAAACAGAGTCAGCCCTCAAGCATGCTTTTTGAAAGCTGTCAGACACAAATGAACAAAATAATCAACATCACAGGCCCATCAGCCTGTTCTCTGGAAACAGAAAGGAGCTTTAGTCCATAAGCTGAAAATGAATTGGTCCTTTTTTGGTTGCTTTCAAGGTTTTCAAAAAAGATTTTGGGCCAAGACTGGATAGGAAATGGACCCAAAGTTTATCCGCAGAAGACTATCCCAATGGAAATAAGTGAATATGTGTGCGTGTGTGTAAAATATTATGTTATATTTATACATATTTTAAAAGCCACAGACACAAGAGTAACAATGACCCCCTAGAGTTTTAAAAAATACATAACGCTGAACAGAATATCAAAGGACAAACATAAAGGGTTTTCTGAAGTCACTAAGAACAGTATTCTCTTGATAAAACAAAATAAATGAAAGAACCAAGTAAAAGTCACCATGAAAGTTAGAAATATAATGAATCTTCAGATTCTGGATGTGCAAAATTTTGGATTATAGCTGATGAGGAAGCTAAAGCAACACAATCACACATTGTTGCCAGAGCATCCAAACCCCAGCTTTGACACTAGAACCCCTTAGGGAATTTTTCAATTTCCAATCAGTTCCCCCAGGAAATCCCAAGACAGAGGGGCTCAACCCAAAAGATTGAGGAAAATCTTAACAAAGGAAGACTATTTCAATGAAGACAAAAGAGAAAATCAGAAAGGGAAAAGAAACTGAAAGAAGGCAAACGCAATGTTTATATTGGTTCACCTCGCTTCCAGCCAGAAAGTACTTTGGAAACGCTTCCCACTAGTCTCCCTGGGACCCTCTGGGTCAGTTACGTCATTCTAGGAGCAAACACATGGCTCCAGATGACCGAGAAAGAGGTTAGCCCAGGACCATTCCGCAGGCTCATGGGAGGGCAGGAGCCTGGAGGCTTGACAAAGGAGGAGCTGGCACAGAAAAGGGTTCGGCTGGCTCCAGGGGTTCAGATCAGAGATTAAGAAATGTAAGCAAAAGGCACAAAGAAAAGAAAAAAAAAAAAAAAGAGAGAGAGAGAGAGAGAGAGAGAAAACAAGGTCAGCAACCATTTAAAGTGAGCCAGTGAAAAGTCTCTGTTTACAAAAAAACTTGTCTCAAACATTCTTACATGAATCCTTCTGGTGTGCAATTGCAATTTTTGTTTAACTTAATATGTAAAGCCATACCAATTAAAGCATTTATTTTACAAAGTTGTCTAAAGGGGAAAACATATAGAAAGGAAGGAGGAGCAGCACAAGATTGTAAACTGGCACTCTAGTCCTCATTTATTATGTAAGACTCAATTGCTAAAAAAAAAAAAAAAAATGTTTCCAAGGCAACTTCCATATTATGTATTTGTTTTCTGCCAATTCAAAAATGCACACCAATAATATAGTCACACATTTGACCCCTTTCCCTTATTTCCATGAGGTTCACTATAGAATTATAAGAAATCAATAAAGCCCTTCTCACCCAGTAACAGACTTATATTCATTAAATGCAAATGATCTTCGTTTAATTCATAATGGAATGATTTGCTTTCCATAGAATTGCTTTTAAAAATCATAAAGAACGATAGTTAGCTCATGCAAGTGAACTTGTTTTGTCTTTTAAATTCATTTTAAAACTAAAATTAATCTATATTCTTTACCATCCTAGACATGTCAATGGATTTGTGTTTATAGTTGTAAAATCCTATCTTTAATTTTCTTTGTTCACCCTATATGTCATTTAAGGTAATCTTGAAAAACATAAAATACCCTCCTAAGTGAAAATCTGGAGCATTAGTTCCCCCAAAATGCCCACCCCTTACAAAGACACAAGTCTGGTTTAGAAACTTAGTAGATAATGTGCCTAGTATGAAATTTAAAAACTTGCATTTACATATCAATAATATGAAATCCTCACTTAAAAAGAGTACAGTAGACACTTACAAACACTTTAATTCTGCTTTGAGGAAGAGAGAAAGTTACCAGTGAATCAAAGAACAAAAAAGTTCTTTCGGCAAACAGACCACAGTAGTCCTGTGCTTCCCTCAGTATTTCTGCTCCTTTACTAATGCTATTGTTGAGTTAGAGAAATGGTTCAAATTCCTTCGGCAGCATAAACCCTTTTTTAGATTTTATTTGCTCTTATAAAATCTACTTCAGTAATTAAGAAAAAAAAAAAACAACCCTTTGTTATGAAACAAATTGCATGCCAAACAATAGAGTTCAAAATATCTGTTTTTACATTAAAATATATCACGCCTCTCATTCAGATTTATTGTAACTATAACAAAGCCTTATAAAGTAATCACAATCATGGCTGTTGAATACACATACCAAAATGCTTCATAAAAAAGCATCTACCTCACCATATAAATAAATGTATATTAAAAGGACTTAGGTGCTATAAAATAGTACATGGCACTATTTCAAATGAAAAGTTTTTAAAAATATATACAGATGATAATGAACTTAAACTCTATAGTCAAAAGAAATACACCTTAAGAAAATTTCAGTGAAACAGAATGTTCAGAGAAAGAAGTGCTTCGGATAATTGTGTTTCTATTTGCCTGGATCTCAACCAGAGATCTCTTTTGCTGTTTCTCCAATATCTTATATTTTTTAATTAAATACAGCATTATGAATTAGGATAAACTATACACTGAGTGTGGTTACTTTTCTTTGCAGATTCAAAAAATCTTAAAGACTCAAGATTAGAGAAAGACAGATATCACATGTTTTCATTCATATGTGGATCCTGAGAAACTTAACAGAAGACCATCGGGGAAGAAAACGGGGAAAAATTGTTACAAACAGAGAGGGAGGGAGGCAAACCATAAGAGACTGTTGAATACAGAGAACAAACTGAGGGTTGATGGGAAGGTAGAGGAGAGGGGAAAATGGGTGCTGGGCATTGGGGAGGGCACTTGTTGGGATGAGCACTGAGTGTTGTATGGAAGCGATGAGCCATGGGAATCTACCCCCAAACCAAGAGCACACTGTGAACACAGTATGTTAGCCAACTTGACAATAAATTATATTAAAAAAATAAATAAATAAAACTGTTCTCTCAACATTGCCAATTACCCCTCCCAAAAAGAAAAAAGAAAAAAAACCCTCAAGATCCTAACTGTGAAAACTCTTTTTTAATAGCATAGATATGGAAAACTTGGAAAAGTTGACTTTTTTTTACTTCAAAATGTTGACGCCAATTGATTTACTTAGCTTTTGTTCATTATTTTTATCACCCAATGGAAAGAAAATGTACCAATTCTTTCACAAGTTCCTGTTGCAATTGCATTATGCATGTCATAAGAAACACATTTTAAGAAGTAGTTGTTGAAGATAGTTTATGAAACCCTGAGCTCATAAAAAAAAAAAAAAACTATGACTGATCATTTTTATGATAATTAGTTATAGCACAATAATTTCAGTTAATTTAATTTACTTACATTGTAAAAAAAAAAAACAGTTCTAAATTTGATTATAGCTCGATTACAGCTCTATTAACGCACAAGACATGGCAGGGAGTTATAATAGAGACCAAGAATGTTGGGGTAGGAAGTCAGTTATTCTGCTTCCTTAAGCTTGAGAAGATCCCCAGGAAATAAAGCCAACCACTTTTTACATCCTATAGCCATTTTTTCCCTGCAGCCTGCTGAAATTTGCATTTAAAATTTACTCCCCAGTGTGTCTACTAATCCACTACATGTATAAATGTAACTATCAACACATTACACACACACAAAGCTTAGATGCAAAGGAAACTGAAGATATACTACAGTCAAAATAATTATATATATTGTATTATTTAGCTTAGTGATCACATTCCCTAGAAACGTCTGACCATAAAAGAAATACAAATTGGACAACAGGAAAGACAGACTGCAGAGTTCATATTTCTAACGAAAATTTCTTTAAAATGCATGGAATACAAGTAATATGACATTTTGTAAATGCCCATTCCCTCACCCCCCAAAAAGGAAAAGCAAAATAGTCAGTCTTCTTTCACCTATGCAAAAATAATAAGCAAATCTGTATTTCCACATCAGTCTTCTTGGCTAAAACAGTCTTGGTCATAAGATTCTATTCTCCCCATTTGAATGAGGCATCCTCTTCAAGCCTCTCCTTTTTAGATTTCTTCTTTTCTTCTTTAAAAGGACTGGCACACACTCTTAAGTGGAAAGCATTCAAGTACTAGACTATAAACAAGAGTAGTCACTGTGCATGAAATACTGTGTACCAACATTACTCAGCTAATACCCTAGCATTTGACAGTCTAAAATTTAATAAAAGGCACCAGAGAAGATAAAGGGTTCTTCTTCTCAGTATTCTCTCTAAAGTTGTTATTGCTAAGAAAGAAGAAAGAAAGAAAGAAAGAAAGAAAGAAAGAAAGAAAGAAAGAAAGGAAAAGTGAGAATAGACAAACAAAAACACAAAAACAAACCTCTATACTCTTTTAATCCTAGAAACACCAGAAAAAAAAAAAAAAAAAAAAAAAAATCACTAGGTATGTTCCAGAAGGTGAGATTGAGGAGACTTTCCTTGCTATTCTGTCTCTACCAGTAATTTGCTTTGTGATTTCAGGCAAGTCATTTGAATTTACTGATCCTCACTCCACCTATAAATGAAGTCTTTTTTAAAATGTGCAGAGCTATTTTAACTTTAAATGTGTATTATTTTGTCTGTTCTTCATTCAATAGCTACAGGAGAAGAAAACACTGTCATGCATTAAAGGCAGTACTAGTTTAATCTCCTATGTATTTAGCTCTCTTGGAATGATTAAGGCTTGCATTCTTTCTTCCATTCAGTAATTATTGACTGATCACCTAACGTGTTCCAGGCACTGAACATAGAACAGAGAACAAACACGAAAATCCTTGTCTTCTAAGAGCTTTGAGTGGAGTTCACAGTTAAAAAAAAAATAAAATAGGGGCACCTGGGTGGTTCAGTCAGTTAAGCGTCCAACTTTGGCTCAGGTCATGATGTCACAGTCTGCGAGTTCAAGCCCCGCGTCAGGCTCTGTGCTGACAGCTAGGAGCCTGGAACCTGCTTCGGATTCTGTGTCTCCCTCTCTCTCTGACCCTCCCCATTCATGCTCTGTCTCTCTCTGTCTCAAAAATAAATAAACATTAAACAAAATTTTTTTTAATAAATAAAATTTAAAAAGTCTAAACTATTTTGAATTAAAATATTTCAAAAATGCAAGTCACACTTTGTCTTCTTAAAAAATGTATTAACCATGAATTCAATTATTGATGACTTACAGCCATCCCTATGTACATTAGACTAAACTGTAAGGGCGATGCTCTGAAGAACAGTAAAAGGAACAACACCATTAACCTCTTTATTAAGCGTCCAAAGCCAGACTTGTTCCCATTTGAATTCTTCTGTTTATAAAGTTTTTCTGCTTCTTCCAAACTATCAGGCTGATGGTAATTTTCCCTACAGATCTTTGAGCTCTCTAGCTCACTTGTTTGTTTTGATTGTTTTTAAGTTTATTTATTTTGAGAGAGAGAGAGAGAGAGAGAGAGAGAGTGAGTAGGGGAGGGGCAGAGAGAGAGGGAGAGAGAAAGAGAACCCCAAGCAGGCCCTGAGCTGTCAGCACAGAGCCCAACGCGGGGCTCCATCTCGGGAACCGTGAGATCATGACCTGAGCCAGAATTAAGAGTCAAACACTTAACTGACTGAACCACCCAGGAGCCCCTCTCCAGCTCAGGTCTACCTTGTTATTTCACTGTGGTCAGAAAAATGAGAGCCAAATTAGTTAAAACTATCCTTAAAATACCAGTAAGTATCTCTGAGAAAGGAACAGGAGCAACTTCAGTAAGCATTTCAACATTTGGATTTTCAACATTCTGGCTCCATCTATCTATACAAGGGCCCTTCCCCTCCTTCTTTCCTAAGTTCTCGGTCAGCGTTGTTCACCAGATAATTTCTGAAGTTTGCTGCACACAGTATGGACCGACTCAAACTGCATTAGTCTGTTATAAAGCTTAAGAATTTCCAATCAGATATAAGCACATAGTCCAAGATCAGAAAAAGAAAATTGTTACTTCAGTTTTGCCTCATCTGAATTAAATCCACATTATCTTGAAAAAACAAAATGTGGCAAAGCTGTTGGCTTCTGCTCTGGAAACA